>NC_135482.1:152509430-152809430 GCF_052094955.1 Ictidomys tridecemlineatus | reverse complement strand
CTATTAAAATGTCGATTAAACACAGCTAGAAACCATAATATATACTCAGAGGTTCATAGCTTTCAATCACACATGTTATATTCCAGCCACTTAAAAGTTATATTATTGGAAGTAGCATGTAATGATGGTAATATAGAATAAGAAAATTGAAATCTGTAAAACTAAAATTAGAAAATAGTAATTACACAGCAGCTAAATAAGACAGTCAAAGGAAGTGTTGATTAGTTCTTTTGTCTTTTTGCTATTATCAGTTAGCCAATATTGGTTAGTGATATTTTTACCATAAATATGTTAGCTAAAACTCTTTTCTGCCCTTATATTATTTAAGATTATATTCACATATTCTGAAGAAATTTATAAGCTCCATTTTATGATTATGGATTACTTAGTGAATATTTGAAAATGATTGTTCTAACATTTCTTTGGTTATTTGGGCTAAGGTAAATTTCTAGATGGAAGAGGAGGTGGCATTTGGATAAATTATATAGGAGTCCTACAGATTTTTCAAAATAAAGAATTTTAAAAATTTCAGTGAAAAATTTAAAACATCCCAATAATACATAGAACTACCAGATTTTCACCATCAGAAATATGGTGAAAATGCTAAATCCCACTTCTGTTTTATGTATTTAGATTTTCCATTTTCATGTTTTATCATAAAATCATATTAAAATGTCTGCCAAATTTTAAGTCATTTAATTTTGATATATTTACAAACTTATATTTGATAGTATTGTTTATTCAAAACTTTTACCTCTACTTATATAATGCATGCCTTATTTATTTATAATGAATAAGAAACTGTAGATTTCAGCTTTTTGATATCTAGGTAGGCACAATTTTGTACCTATGCAACAGTTTGTTTCTATATTTTTTTTGTTGTTGTTGTTCTTGTATAGTTTTTTTAAAAAAAACACAATCAGAATCAGCTTCTACAATAACATTACTTACTTAATTTACTCATTGATTCTCTATCATATAAACTGTGAGATACAAATTATTATTTTTCAAATTTACCTCCCTTATTAATGATTCTGAAATAACAAAGCAATTTTTTTCAGATGTGAATTTTCTAATTCTTTGGCTATCGATGGATGCATTTTAGAAGACAAAATTTATAGCCTATGATTTTCAAATCCAAGACACTGATATTTAAATTTTATCATTTTCATATTGTAATTGTGCTGTAAATTGTTGTTTCTGAAGCTTAATGATGCCTCTGAATTATTGTCATTTTTTACTGCATACACACATACATGTCATTCCATTTCCATGAGACAAATATTTTAATGCTGAAATTTAACAGCTATTAAGAAAAATTTCTTCACATTACAAAACACTATACTACTTCTAGCAGTTTTTTTAAGGATACATCAGCATTTACTCAGTGTTTTTACATAGGATTATTTTTCTTTGTGGTGCATTTAATAAAACAAAGTTAATCAATAAATAATTAAAACACTATTTTAGATTGCTGTCAGATACAGAGCAAAATAGATACAAGGGAGTATAATTAATTATACCTTCCAGGCTCTATTTTGCTTTATCAGGTTTCTTATTTAGTATGACAAAAACTTAGAACTGATTTGATTTTAAGTAAAAAGTACCAACTTTAGCCTAAGGAAATAGGGATAATTTATTATTAGGATATAGGGAAATCTCATAAAAATAGACAGGAACAAAAATTGACCTCAGCAAGAACAACCATTAGTTCATCCCTTCCCTTTACTTTTTCTAGGCTTCCTCATTTCATTGTTCCCTCATTGACTTTGTTTAATAATTTCTCCTTTTCTCTGGTCAGCATGAAGAAAACATGGTTGCTGGTAAGTGTTAGCATGATACACACCTGTAGTCTTTTGTTACTTGGCTCTGAGCAGTAACATGGTTGCTTTAAGTGTTAGTGTGATACACACTTGTAGTCTTTTGTTGCTTGGCTTCTGGGGAAGCATCTCTGAATGAGGAGGTAGTTTGGGTGTCTCTCTTAGTCTACTTCTTAAAACTGTTTGTGGGAACACATACTTCTCAAAAGGGAAGACACTGAAAAGTTTAGAGGCAGAATGTAGAAAAAGTAAAACTGGAGTTTGAATCATCTAGAAGTCTAGTGCATAAAGGAGAAGAAAGCAAGAAAACCTTCATTGATTTGAGCAAAAGAGAATAATATTTTTTTTGTGTGGTTGCTTGCAAAAATTCAAAGTAGTCATTTTAACATTATTTTGTGATTACTTCATGTTCTTATTTGATAATGTATCCAGAATGTTTACCCAACCTACTAACTACATAATTAACAAGATGTAAAATAAGAGAAAGTATTGACAACTTCATGCATTTTAACAGGATACAATGCTGATTCTACAATGTGTATATATTACCACAAATCAATAAGCACATATTACTAATCCCAAACCAAATCACTATTAAAATGTCTACTATTATTAGGAATCAATAAATAATACACCTACTCAATGCAAATTAATGTGCATGTACTATACCATGGGCATTAATTAAGAAATTAAGTGAATATTAAGGAGTGCATTGCTGGATTATGTGGCAAGATAATAGCTTATCGTTTCCTTCTCTGGAGTGTATGTTTTTGTGAAACTTTTGAATTTTGTTGAATCCATCTTATCATTTTATTTTTCTCTTATGAATCATACTTTTCATGTTGCATCAACAAATTAATCACCAGAGTTCACCTAGATTTTCTCTAATGTTTTTGTCTAAATATTCATTTTTTAAGAGAGAGAGAGAGAGAGAGAGAGAGAGAGAGAGAGAGAGAATTTTAATATTTATTTTTTTTAGTTTTCGGCTGACAAAACATCTCTGTTTTTATTTGGTGCTGAGGATGGAACCCAGCCTGCACGCATGCCACGCGAGTATGCTACCATTTGAGCCACATCCCCAGACCCTAAATATTCCATTTTTATGTTTTGCAATTTATTCTATGGCCCACTGTAAATTTGTACTGTGTAAAAATTGTAACTTTAGTGATTAAATTAGTTTTTTGCATATGGTTGTCCACTTGTTTCAGCTACTTTTCCTCAAATTGCCTCTGCTTCTCTGTTAGTAGCAATTGATGTTTGTGTACACCTTTTTGTGTGGTCTTGATTCTGATTCATCAAAGTATTTTTCTACTCTTTTGGCCAATATTACACTGTCTTCATTATAATGGACTTACAATAAGTCTTGAAGTTAGGTAGAGTCATTCTTCTGACATTATTTTTCTTCTTCAGTCTTATCTGTTCTGTATCTTTTATCTCTTTATATAATTTATATTTGGCTTGTTGATATCTACAAAGTGACTTCTTGGATTTTGATTGGGATTTTGCTGAATCAAGTTGCATCAATTTAAGTCCAGTTCAGAAGAATTGATTTCATGAGGATATGAAGTCTTCATATAAATGAAAATGAAATCTCTCTCTATTTATGGTTTCTTTGTTTTTTATCTGAGTTTTATACTTTTTCCATGTAGATCTTGTATGCATTTTGCTAAATTTATTCCTAAGTACATCATTTTTTATTGTTAAAGTCATGTTTTGTCAATGGTAAAAAGCCAATAAGTAAACTAAGAATTGTTAGCACTTACATATAAAGTCATCTGCATATTGTTTCTTATTTTAATTCATTTTTCTTTTCTTTCTTTCTTTTTCTTTTTTTCTTTCTTTTTTTATGTGTGGTAATCAGCATTGAACTTAGGGGTGTTCTACCACTGTGCTATATACCCAGGCCTTTTTTTATTTTGAGGTAGGGTCTTTCTAAGTTGCTAATGATGACCTAGAACTTGCAATTCTACTGCCTAAGCCTTGGAGATTTTAGGCATGTCCCACCATGCCCTGCTCGAATATAAAATTCTGTTTATTGTTAGATATAGGAAATACCTTTAATCCAGTAATTTTGCTATATAACTTAATAAGCTCAGGGAAAGTTTTCTTTTCTGTTTTTGTTGCTTTTGTTATTTTGGGATATTTTCTGTATAGTCAATCATACCCTCTACAATTTCTTTCTAATCTATGTTACCATTATTTTCTTATTCATAGGAAGGACTTCAATACACTATTGAAGTAGTGATAAGATACATATCTTTGTCTTCTTTGTGATCAAAAAGACAAAATATATATTTTGTCACCATGAATTATGACTTTAGCTTTAATATTTTTGGAGATGTTCTTTATATATTTGATGAAGTTCTCTTCTATTATTCTTTAGCTAAGAGTTATTTATGAGTAGTTGTTTGAGTTTGTCATATATGCTTTCTTCTTCTAATAAAAGTATCATATGATTTTTTAGCATGTTACTATAATGGATTACATTAATTGATATTTTATTTTTGAACTTACTTATATAGTTAAAATAAATTCCCCTTAGTGGGTGTGTCTAATTGTTTTCCATATTGTTGAACTTGAAGCTAGCAACTTGTTCAGGATTTTTGTTTGTATACTCATGCAGAGTTTTGGCCTATAGTTTTCATTCTTTATAATGTTTTTGTTGTTGTTGTTGTTGTTGTTGCTGTTTGTTTGTTTGTTTAAACAGAATTATCAGCTCAATGTTTCCTACAACCTAAGAAGTGATATCTATTTTTAGTTCCCACTGATGATATTTTGGCTGGGGGATCAGAATAATGTGGTTGCTCTTCTTTAATTATCTTCCTTGGTATAGGCCTTATGCCCTGTAAGATCAGAAGAGTCAGTCTATAGTTCATTTGGTTTGAAAAACACCTTTATGAAAAAGTGGACTTGTAGATGAGTAAATGGAACTGGGGACAGGAAATATGGTGGAATGAGATGGACATCATTATCCTAGTTACACGTATGACTGCACATATGGTGTGATGCTACATAGCGTACAACCAGAGAAATGAAAAGTTGTGCTCCATTTGTGTACAATGAATTAAAATGCATTCTGTAGTCATATATACCTAATTAGAATAAATATATTTTTAAAAAAGAGTTAGAATAAATCAAAGTCATGTTTTGTCAATGGTGAAAAGCCAGTCAGTAAACTATAAGAATTGTTGATGCTAGCACTTACATATAAAGGCATCTGCATATTTATTAATAAAGAAGAGGCACTGCCTTTATTTCTATGTCACTTACCATGTTCTCAGTTCATGATAAATGTGCAAATTATTGCTTTCTGTGGCAAATAGAGAGTGAAAAAGTATCCCTTAACTAAACACAAAAAGACAAGAGGACTCAGCATAGCATACTTAAGTATCTAGGAATAGAATCACAGTGGCACACATTTCTATGAAGAAACATGGAAGTAATTTCCTCCTAGTCATGGATTCTTAAGAGCCATTTTCTTATTATATTAGACAGAAGCAAATCATTAAAATAAAATACTTGAACAACGTATTTTACTTCCCTTTTAAAAGATATACTAATAATAAAAAATCAGAAGACATCTCCAAATAAGTCATAATTAATAGGGAAAGCATAAATGAGCACTACTAGATGTTTGACAGTCCAAGGAAAAGTTTAAGGTGAACACTACCAGGTATTCATATATCTAGTGCATTTTTAAGTATCTAAACTATGCATATATATTTTTATTTGTTTGTTTATGTAATCAGTCTTCATCAAATTTAAGCCTCTTATGGAATGAATGCCTTGTTATCTATGAATTTTAAGTCCCTTCAACAGGGTTGATATACAGGAGGTATTTAATAAAATGATTGCAACGTATAAACAAATATTATAAAGCAAGAAATAAAATTGTAAAGAAACTGCTTTTTTGAATGTAATAATTTATAAGTAGCTAATCTAAAATGATTGTCCATTTATATTTCATAAGAAAAATATCACTTTATGATGTTTTATTACAGTATTTATTATAGAGAGTGAATTAGTTTAAATGCTGCACTAAGAAATCATCAAAACTTCTGTAAGCCTCTTTATAGCAATACATATTTGAATGTGAATGTATATAGCTGAAAGGCAATAGTTCCATGTATTTTAATAGTGTAGGCCTTCACATGCTTATATAATCTCTTACCATGACAAAGTCTATACAGGTTTACAAAGTCTGAGGAGTTCTTCAATCTTTATGAACTACTTTTTCCATCAGAGATGTGTCTTTACCCCTGAGGATGTAGAGGAAATTCTGAAACTACATTTCCTCACTTGTGTATCCTTTGCATTTTTGCCACATAGTGGTAAACTGTGGAAAACTAATGCAATCTGAAGTTCCTACTTTTGGGCGCTCAAAATCTGGATCAGCTACTATGTTTTTATTTTTTACCCAACTCAGTGATTGCATTAGTAGAAAATAAAAAAAAAATGTAACAATAGCAGTCTAGCAACAAAATACACCCACCTACAATATCTTAATAAGTATTGCTATTAAAAGCTATGTTATATACATATAAGAATATCTAACAATGAATCTCAAAACATACATTTATAAGGCATCATTAAAAACAAAAATATGTTATAAATGGCAGTGCTGAATATAGTTTAAAATAGTCTTCTAAAATATTTGTCTTTACTATTTACTTCCAAGTTAGTTCCTCAGAAAAAAATTATTTTAACATGGCTTCATACTCAATGAAATATTTCAGTTATATCTAAATGGCTCTGGTAAACCTGTTTCTCTGATGACAGGAATCTTGAAGTAATTTGACATTTGCATGTGACAAAATTCAATTTCATAAACATTAAATAATCTCAGTAATAACTGGTTGAATAGTTGTAAATACAGATATTGCTGTATTTAATGTAAATTATATATATATATATATATATATATATATATATATATATATATATATTATTATGAGGATAAAAATAAGAGTGTTGGGCTGGAGATGTGGCTCAAGCAGTAACACACTTGCCTGGCATGCACGTGGCGCTGGGTTTGATCCTCAGCAACATATAAAAATAAAATAAAGATGTTGTGTCCACCGAAAACTGAAAAAAAAATATTGAAAAAATTCTCTCTCTCAACAAAAAAAAAAAAGAAGTGTGTCATATTGGTGGCTGTGCTTAAGTTTTATATTATCTTGTTCATTCATTTAATGCATAATAATGGAAGTTACTGTGATCTAGCTACTATTGTGAATAGATAAATCACCATTAAATATATTAGAAATAAAATCAAATATAGTGGAAGACAAAGATAAAGACCTTTACTTTTATTTGTTTGCTTCTTTATGGAGAGTTCAAGAAAGATTTAACTTAATTTTCTGTCTTTTTGAAAAACATTAAGTCCTTCAATTTCTTCATGTGTAAATCAATAATAATATACCTAAAAGTCAAAAGGACTAACAGAAATCATGAGCGTCCTTAAATCCAAATTTTTCACTCTTCTGTCACTTTTTAGAATTTTTTTCTATGACTACTTCAATAATTCTCTTTCTCTGAATGTTGATTCAATTAAAAAAGATGAAATACCTAAAATGCTGCATTAAAAAAAGTATTTTCTACTCTATGGTTGTATGTTAATTTTAAATACTTGTTTTTTTTTTTGACAGATAAACATAAATTATAGTGGTCACTAAATTTAAAAAAAATTGAAGAGAAAGGGAAGAATGTCACATAATTTCTGTAGTAGATGAGAAAAAAATTGCAAAAACATAAGATTTATAAGTGGCATATTTTATAGCTGAACAAGAATCTTTACTTTTATTCTTAATCATCATGTAACTACATATATGTGTGTGTGAGGCTGGTGATCAAACTCAGGCCTCATACCTGCTAAGCACATAACTTGCCCTCTGAGCTACCTATACCCAGTCCCTGCTGCTTAATGTAATGTAGATTGGAGAATTAGGGATAATTAATGACAAGGTTCAGGTATTTGCTTTGAGTGGCTAGTTTCATTATTACTGAGATAGACCACACTATAAGAAATAATTACCATGGTAAAATGTAAGAGTAAGAAGGCAAATATGAGCACAGCTTCAGAATTCTGAGATTCGAACATCCTTAAAGCAGTGGCTTTTCTAAGGGTACCCACTTTGGAACTATACAGCTATATTATCTTGGACATATTAAGTCCCTCAATTTCTTCTTGTGTAAATCAAGAATAATAGTGCATATGGAAAAGTTGTGAGAATTAAATGAATTAACATACATATAGGAGTTAAGAAAATGTGTGGCATATGGTAAGCAGTATATAAATTTTGGCTTCTTTAATGGTAAAAAACAGAATGCTAACTTGGAGAGAGATGAACATTTTGGGAGAAAAATGGGAAAATATTATATTCGCCTTTCAGCAAGAAACCTGCATCAAATCCAAGATTATCCATTTAAGATTTATACATTCTTAAGCATGTTTTTGAATTTTAGTCTCTGTATATACAAAATAAGAATAATAAGAGCAGCTTTCCTAGGTTTGTGATGGGAATTAAATAAGAGATCTTATCCAAAAACTTCAGCATGTTATCTGGCAAAGTTTACTACATTGGTTATCATATGGGAAACAAATATAGAGATTATAACAGAACTGCATGGGATATCAACATTGAATGGATAGATTATATAAAGAAAGCTAAAAAGTAATCACATAGAAATAAAGATGTAAATAAAATAACTTTGAAGCAAAGAGTATATTTTTAAAGAGAAAAATATACTAAAGTATCTTAAATGCTGCAGAAAAGTAGCAAAAGGGATGAAACAAAAATATTTTCTTCAGCCATAGCAGAAATAAGTCTGTGGCTTAAAATGAAAGCTAATTCAAATCCACATCTGACTTAGATAAACTGTATTTATAAGGATAGATAGCAAAATTCCAAAAGTCAATGATTTTTGCAATATATGGGAAAGTTGGACACATGACCTGGATTCCATATTATTTATACTTCTCAGTCAAATCCAACCATTGTTCCCTTTTCTCAAATGTGGCTGGCAGTGAAGAGATATTGACATGTCACTCAGGAAATCTAAGGAAGTGGCTGTTTACAGAAACATTTCAGTATGCTATCAACTAGCCATATTATTGCACATGGCATTGCAGTCACATGTATACAAAAATCTCACTAATTAGAACATACTGTAATTGATTGGGTAAACTGTTACATCAATTGCTTTACACTCTGTTGCTAGTATAATATTAATCACTAAGCTCTAAATAGACATACATTATATGCAATGTTCCAAATTATTCTTGCTTATTACCCCTGGAACAAATTAAGAATGAGCCTATATCAAAGATTCTTTCCTCTAATGCTTTTAGATAAAACATAATGAAATAAAAATGATCATGATTTATTAAATTCCTTAACTCTTTGCCATTATCTACTTCCACTAATACCAATCAATATAGCTTAATATAGTAATATAAGATAAAAACAACCAGTAATCCCTTAGATTTATCTATAGGGTGTCAGTTTCATAAAACTTAATTTTTAAAGAAGATATATTTTTTTAAGATTTCATACATAATATACATATTTAATTGTATTTATTCACTTATCTTTTTGTTACTTGCCATTATGCCTCTTTATGAAACATTCTTATTTAAAATTTTAATTTTCCACATATATTCTCTTTAGTAACTGAAATAAAACTGTCAACAACTCTTAAAATAAAGATTTCTTGGCATGGTGGCCCACTTCTGTAATTCTATAGGCTCAGGAGACTGAGTCAGGAGGATAATAAGTTCAAAGCCAACCTCAGCAATTTAGTGAGGCACAAAGCAACTTTGTGAGATCCTATCTCAAAATAAAATATAAAAATTAATGGGTATGTGGCTCAGTGGTTAAGTACACTTGGGTTTAGACCCTGGTACCAACAACAATGACAAACAAAAAAAAAGGAAAAGAAAGAAACAAAGAAAGAAAGAAAGAAAGAAAGAAAGAAAAAAAGAAAGAAAGAAAGAAAGAAAAGGAAAGAATTAGAAGAAAGAACATGATGTAATAATACAAGTAATTTTCTATAATGGAAAAATTTTATACTATATTAGAAATATTTTTATTTCCTTATTAATATAGTCAAACATATTGATTTTTAAATATAAATTTAAAAAGTTAAGTGATAACTCCATTCTCTTTAACTGCAGTTGTGTTAATATTGTCCATGTTGTGTGTGTATATTATACATGTACATCTATTATCAGAATGGTGTGTAACATTTACATAAAACATAATATTAGGGTATTTTATAGAAATAGTTTACCTGCCCTTATGCTCATAGAAGTAAAGAAGAAATCAGCAGTATAATAATGGAATTAAGAAGTATCAATTAATCAATTATAGAGTGTCACTTAGGCTAAGTACTAAGATAAGCACTGTGATATTATCCTGGAGATTTCTTTCCATTTGTCCACTTTTTCTACTTTTCTGAGACTTTTCTGGGAACATGCTATCCATAATCCTGTCAGGTGATGTTCCTGCAGTACAAAAATGCTATTACCATCTGGGAACATGTATTTTTAGTAGTCCAGTGTACTATCTTTTGTAATATGGAGCCACATAGCACACGTGTTTTACTACACAACTATATGCCAAATAACACACCTTGCTTTACTCTCATTTATTTAACTAAAGTTTTTATTGTAAGCCTGAAAATTCATTTTTATTAATAGTTTACAACTCAAAGATTTAAACACCTGAAATGTGCCAGTCTAAGAGGAAAAAAATTCAAAATGTGTGCAGAAAAATTCATGAAATTTACCAATTTATGTCATTAAAATTCAAAACAAAGTTCTGCTTTTCAGAGAAATTCCTGAATACAGTGATGGTATTATTCTATAGGGAAAAGTTTGGTTTTGAATATTTTATTTCAGTCATTTTCACTTTTGTACTTACACTTTCATCATGTTTCACTCTAAGATATGTGTCAAAAGCAGCTCAAACCTGTGACTGAAAACTGTATTAATTTGATAAGTTTTATTGGTTATGAAATGATTTACTTTCACCCTAGACAACTGTAAAACAATCATAGTATAAAATTGCAAAAATAATATATTTTAGAACAAATTATTTCATACTTCCATTAAAAACTAAATTGAGAAAATTGCTTCTGCTAATTCTAATAAAACCTAATTGCTATATTTTGTTATCATTTCCCCTTAGATAAAGTCTTATGTGGTTTAGAAAAAGAGTAAGGAACAGTAAGGAACTACTCAAATTACATATGATTACAAGAAACTCTAGCTAGCTAGTTATCATCTATCTGTCCATCTATCTGCATAACTATTTGTTTCTTTTTACACTTCCAGCCAAACATCTATTCAGCTAATAAAAGTGTAATGTATTTATTTTGCCATAGAGATTAAAACAAGTTCTGTTCAGAACATGTAAGCCTCAAAACACAACTTTAAAAATGTATCATCAGTGGTTATATTAAAAAAAAATACTTACAATCTTTATATTGAAAAGGATGCCCTTCTTTTGTATTGCCTTACCTCTGTAGCTTTTAGGGTTCTTTTCTCTAGGTTAACATTTATGGAAAATAGAAATCTGATCTTTAACATTGAATAAAAATGCAATACCATAACACTTTAAAATGCTGGCTTTTTTGAAGCACATATAATGAATATATTTTTCGAAAGTACAGAATGAAAGAAGCAATAAGAAAAGTACTTTAAAGATAAATAGAAAATGACATTAATCATTAACTTTCATCACTTTGTACTAAGAAAGTTATTCCAAGGTAAAAGAATATGTATGAGAGTTGAGAGAGCCTTAGGCAATCAATTCTTCTCTGTAAGAGTTCAAATGGTTGATCAGTATTTCCTTAACAAAAGAAAATAATACCTCCCTGTTAGGTCACAATATGTATAAAGTAAAGGTAATTTGTTAAATTATTGATTTGATATAACTCATCACTTTCAATAATTTTACTGCCATCATACTGATTGATAAAATCTTATGTTACTTTATTTATTGTCTAAATACATTCTATAAGGACATAGAAGCCTTTAAAAAAATAGTAAGTTTTAATCCTCAAAGTCCATATTTTCATTGCCTTGGTTCTTAAGTTTCTCACAATTTAAGATGCTGGAAGATGATGAGGGAAATGACTTCTGGGATTCACATTTATTCCCTAAACAGAGGTGAATATTTATCCATTTTCAAAGGTTAATTTATGCTGGCATTAATGGGTTGAATGCAGTCATGCTCACAATTCATTTGAGAAAATAAAACATTAATAGTCACTAAATAAAATAATAAACAATCAATAACTAGAAACAAGTAAATAAACATTATCATTTTTCAAACATTGTTTTTTATAGTAGTTTGTGCCACTAAGGAATTATAATTTATTATTAATATTATAATTTTTTCAAATTTAACTGGGGCTGATCTATCCTATTCCTTGACACCATTTACTTTTTTTCTTTTTAATCTAAGAGTAAGCTTGAAGTAAAGACCAGGAAGGTCTATGTTGCATCACCAAAGAAAACAAGGTCAGAACAAAGTCATTGAAAGCATTACACCCTCAGATGTTACTCTTTGGAACTGATGAATAACTTCAATTTTCTCAATTCCATGACAAAGAGAATTGGAGCAGTTTTGCAGAGATCCATAAGAAACTGGCTGTAGCCAGATGAAAAATGACATTTCTGGTACTGTTATTGGCAAGGTTAAAGCTTTTTACAAATAAAAATCTTAAGATTTTCTCAGAATTCAGTTTAGTTTGTGAGTTATGTTGTCTAGGTGAATAGACGATTGGGGAAATTTATGAAGTGTTAACTACCTTTAGAGATACCTGGAAATAAAACTTAAAATTTCTTTGGAGTGACAGACAGATATACTGCTGCACCATTCTGCAATTCACTTTCCTTATTGACTTAGTAGAGGTACAACAAAATGCTTTTCTTTCAGAGCAGTTTGTTGTGATAATCATATTAGAATCAATGACATATATGAAGAAATTTATGTAATAAATAAGTTGGTGCTATATAAAATATCCTAATTAAAATTAAAAAATAAGCAGGATTTGGATTTTAATGTTGACTTTGATACCGACAGCTCAGTCTACATAAGCAATCACATTTATTAGAGCCGCAGGCATGACTCTACAGTTGTAGGCTTAGAACAAATTATTTGCAAGGGTCTCTCATTTAGAGTATTGTAAAATGTATATGGACGAAAAAAGTTTTATTATATAACTTTTAAGACCTTTCCCAAGGAAGGATGGCTCATGCAGTAACTTGGCTCATGAAAGCTTGAAGATTCAAAGTGAAAATGTCTTATTATTACTGTATTTCTCAGCCCATGACCTATTTACATTAACTCAGTCTCTATCTATTCTGCTCTGTGATAAATTTATTTCCAAGGGTTTGAGTAATTCTGGGCCTCCTTTTTTGCAATATTAGCCAAGCTTTTGCTTCAAAGGTTGATGTTATATAACTCTTTTTTTATTTTACTCGAGGTGTGGAAATATTGAACTGTGATGATAATATATCTAATCACAATATATATATTTTATCAGGCATTGAGGTACAGGCAATTTTAGTTCCTAATTAAAAGATTAAAGCATAAAGGTGGTTTGTTCTTGGATTGAAATAATTCCCACGGAAATTTCTCAATACATTACATGTATTTTTCTCTTATTGCATATTTAGAAATATGTACATTATTTTAGAAATATTGACAAATCTATCTTATTTTATTGAGGATATAAAGAAATTTTGTGTGGCTAATGTAAAAAAAAGTCTCTGATCAACGGAAGGCTTCCTAAGATTTTTTTAGCAGTTATTGTAATAAAAAATTCATTTAAAATTGTGCTTTTTGTGTGCTAATTATCAATATTTCTGACCATTTTTGTTTTGATCTTGTGGTTTCCATTTCTAGGATAATTTTACTTGATAAAAATAATTTCAAAACTCATAATATGCCAAAATACATTCTTTAGATTTATTATAGTCACATCAAAATATCCCTCCAAAATTAGAGTTAGATTTTATGTAAATATTCAATATTTAATTCGCTTTTTAATATTCACAGCAAATCTTGCCTTTTAAGTTAATTTGCATTATATTTTAACACTATAGTTAATATATCAATTTAGTGTTGGTTGATCTTGCTGGCTACATAACATTACTGATATAATAAAAACTTTTGATTTGCTGTCCTATACTAACATTTCTTAATGTTAAAGGATTAGTAATTAAGCTTAAAATATTTAATTCCATATATAGAAACTGGTTTCAAAATTGTGTGACTTTTGATATCATTTGCTATAAATAAAATTTCAGTTGAGGCAGATATTCCAATAACAGAATATTTATGGATCATAGACTTGGAATTAGAACTGATTGTAAATGCTTTCACAGGCTCATTAGTATTCAGAGAGGTTAACCTGTAGATGCATAAAACCATGGCTTTTCCATGCTGACTTTGATTAGGTGTGCTGTCTTTAATTAGAGACACAGTATCAGCCCTAACAAGTTGCTCCCTATCAATGAAAATGCAAAGGAAAGCTGGAGATTGAAGTTGTGATTATTTCTTAATATTGGATATTGAACAATTGAATAAGAGACCAAACACAGGAGATTGGAGTCACTGATTACTTTTTAATATTAGATACTGAGCAATTGAATAGAGGACCAGTCACAGGAACATGGAAAATTCCATTAAAATGGAAATTAATTGTACCATATTTGATCATTAATATGATTGGAATGTTATTTATTTAAACCTAGTATATTTTGAGAACCACATTAAATCTATTCTTATAAAAATGATCAGACTATATTACAGACCTTATCTCTTATATCTGTACTCCCACATTACATATCTGTAGCATAATGTTATTTATTATTTGATTTAGAACATTAATTTGCTTAAATTATCTTTTATTCTTCATATGTAAGCACTTGAAACTTTTTTAATTTAAAATTCACCAAATCCCAGTTTTAATCACATATCTCTCCTATGCATTAGAAACTGTAAGAAAAACATGAATTAAATTTGAAGATGACTAGTCATTTTTATTAATCCTCTTTAATAACCTCATGCTATCACATTTTATGCTACTTATAATTGCAGAGACTATCAAAGAATTACTATTGTTCTTATTAGTGAAGTTTTATTTTCTTGTTTTAATTAGATTTAATTATGCTCTTGTCTCCAGATCTTTCTCCAGTGACTAGGAAATATAATTAAGGACTATTTACTCTTCAGGATGAAAAAGACTTAGTTTTTTCAGGAAAAGCAGGAATAATGTCATTCTTTTTGTGATTTTGCTTGTCTTCACCTATGTTTTTTACTGAGTATACCAATCTAGTGCTTATTCTTTATTTTGACCACTGATAGGAGGGCCCTTTTTCTAAATTTCTCCTGCAAAAATATAAATGCACCAGGTTTTCTGATATTTCTCAAAGATGGCCCCACATAAACAAAGCTGCATTTTAAAATGCCCATTCAAAAGTATTTATTAAGACACAGATTTTCTAAAAGGCAAGTTTTTCTTTAGCATGATTTTCTTGTAAGATGACCATATTTTTAAGGTACTGAGGATCACATAATAGTTAAAAAATATATTTGTATCTAGTAATTTAAATTTTTTGTTCATTCAAAATCAAAATTAGTATCCAGAATGAGATGAAAATTATCAAATCAAACGTTTGAAAAATTTTAGCAAAATGTTGTAGTTCTGATATTCTTAATGCTGTTAGCACAGACATTTTTAAATAAGTTTGCTGAAATTTTCCTTTCAATGGAGAGGGTCAGCGGTTGGGGACACAAAAAGAATTACTTAAATCCTCAGATTCATCTATCCTATGCTAGCAATTGTATCACTGAGGAATCCTTTATAGTGGTTATTCTACAACCACTTCTGCCCATGGGGATTTTATAAGCCTTGCTATTGACCTAGTTAACTAAAAACATCACAGCTTGGTTTGCAAATGGTCTTGTGGGCATACAAATGGAACTGTAGATTTCATTACAATATTTTTAATCAATTCTACCAACATCCTCCTACTTTGACCACTGTCACCATATACCTCTTACCTGATTAAAGGGCCAAACTAGCACATCTTTCTCCTGTGAGTGTGTGTGTGTATGTGTGTGGGGTGTGTGTGTATGATGTTTGGGGTGCAAGGTAGACCCGAGTGAGAGGTTGCTTTTTCCTGGCTTACAACTAAAATGTGTGTGACCACAGGTTATTTTCCAGAACCATTATCTGAACAAGAAACTGCTTACTTATTTAATAAATATGTGGACTGTTCTGGGCAACTCCTTGATACTACCTGTGCCACATGCAGCAATGGTAAAATATGCATTTTCCTCCAAATGCTAAAGTCTTTTTTGTTTATGCTTTTGACAACAAATGCACATGAGGGCATTTGTCGTTCTTAGAAAGAAGACTCATGTGAGTGACACATACTAATTTGCTTGGGAGAGGAAGACTCATAAAACCACAACTGTCTCTCCATCTGTAAGAACACCTGTCTTCTGGGCCAAAAAGGAAAATTGTAGAGATGTAACACGGTTTTGTAACAAAAGAACCCCAAAGCTATTAAATGGAAAGTCTGTGTCCAAATCAGTTAAGCAATGGAAACTTCTGTTTCTAGAATATCATGCTTTAATCATCTTACTGATAGAATTCATATGTTTACTTTCCATAAATCACGGTATACATGATTTATTTGAAAGCATGATATTTTAAGATTTCAAAATTTTGTTTTTCAAATGCTTCTATGTCTACATTCTTATTTTTTAGGTAAGTTAGTATTTTTATCTCTTGAAGGCTTGGGACTTAAAAATAAAGAAAAAAACTGAAGAGACTCATGTTCAGGACCTATATTCTATAAAGTTAAAAAAAATGTTTATTTTATTACCTAAAAGAAAGACTGCGTGCATTCAATTTATGAAAATTTAACTTAATCATTAAATTAAAAAATTAAATTGCTATATCTTTTATAACCTCTTTGATTAAACTATGTTAGATGAAACAAGAAAAAGAAAAGAGACTTTTGGAAATAATTTTACAATAATCAAGCACAAACTTTATTTTAGACCAAATCATAAAAGTCTAAAAGAGTAAATGATTTATCTTAAATAACTTTGCTGGTTATTTGAACTACTCTACAAAAACTAATTGCTGAAGTATTTCTAAAAATCATTTCTAATAAAAACTATTCTGTACACTATAAACTCCCAGGAAAAATGAGACATGGAAAAAATATCTAAAAATAACAAGTGGTATCAAATCAATATAACTGACTTGTGGTCAGGACATGTCTCTGCATTTTGTGTTGCTTTATAATACTGAGGCTGCATTTGGCATCAGGAAACAACCCAAATGAGAAAAAAGACTGTGGGCAGACTGTATGCCATATAAGCACATCATTGCTGGAGTATTTATTTCATAAAGTAAAATAGAACCAAAAATCACATCACTTCATTTTTATCACAAGTTTACCAATCTAAATCACTGAGACTTTTTCTTTCTCTTTTGAGAAATATTTCTATGAAAGACAATATATAGTATATATTAGAAAATGAAGTGATTTAAAGGTGATTTAGAAAAAATTCACTGTAGCAAAAATTCTTCAAGAATTAGGAAATGGTGGGTATAGAAATGAAACCGAACACACACACACAAACACACAAACACACACACACACACACACACCAATATCAGAAGGTGTGGAGGGAAATTAAAACATATATTCTCCACTGGCACTTACAAATTCCTAATTTTATCCTGGCTCTCATTTATTTTCTGTTTACTGAAAATACTTACCTTCAACCCGCTCCCCTCTCATTTTGTATTACTTAAAAAAATTCTCCTAGTCTGGCAAGTGTTTGCTTATGCTTTTCAAATGAGAAATTACAAGGAAAAAATGGAGGAAAAGGAGCAAACTTTCTATTTATAACTACTACTCATCTCTGATGGCAACCTCCATGTGTCTTCATATTATGGACTCTGGTAAATGAACCAAAGGATAAAGAGGAAAGAGCACATATTCATCAATGGAGATTTTTCAGGTAAAGGGGAAGAATACTGAGGTGGAGAGGCAGGAAGCTTTCTCTGTCTGTAATCCTTTCTTCTGTACACCAGAGTCTAAAACATGAGTCAAATACTTATGATTGCTCTGCACTTTGTGGTGCTCATATGCCTACTTATGTTAAAATAAAAAATAAAGACAGAACAAAAGAAAAAGAAAATGAAGCATATGTGGAAGAACATGACACTGAAACTAAGCCTTACTCAAAGGACATACAAGAGGATATCCACCCTTCAGTCAATTAGTGGACATCCAGACCTGTGGAAGAGTCTGAGTGACCTGTTATGTTTTCCCTAGAAACAGAGGTGTGATAATACGTATGTAATTTTCAGAAACAGATGACAATAAGCTAACAGGAATACCCCAATCATGCCATTTTTTTTTTTTACTTTTTCCCTCATCCCCCCTTCTCTCAATCTCTCCTCTCTGTATCCTAACACCAGAAAAGTGAACTTCTAGGTAATTAATATTACTGAGACCTTAATTGAATTTATAAAATTAAAATATCAACTGAATAGAAAGATTTAAGAATTCTAAAGTTTTATATAACTAAAAAAGCAGATTTACAATCTATAAAACAAATACTAACAGATATATAAAAAAAGAAATAGACAAAATTGAAACCAGAGTATGAGATATTAATAAGGTTTATCTGTAACTGGGTTAACAAGATAATATGACATTCCAAACTGATAAATGAAAATTATTTTCAAGTTCCCATGAATGATGTTAGCTACAGAATTTATTTTCCTTTTATTAGAATAATGAATTTGCATTGGCTCTCTAGATTACTCAAAGCTATGATAGAGTGGGTCTTATAATATATTGGATAAATTTTTGTATTTATTGATATAACCATGTGATTTTAATTACTGCTAAAGGCAGAGAGGAAATAAAGGATTAAAAGACAAGTTTTACATAGAAAGCTAGAAAATATTGAGAGTAAGTGATAAATAGATAAAAATATGTGCTCATGAAATAGAATACTCATGATTATCATATGCCAATTCTCCCTAACTTTATCCACAGATACATTATAGTCACAGAACAAGCCCCAGAATGTTTTAGAAAGTGACAAGCTAATTCTAAATTTATATGGAATGAAACGTGTCAAAGTGAAAAGATTTATTCAATCAGATAGCAATCCTTAATGCTACAATAATTAAGTACTGGAAGTAGGATAGACAATAGAATATAATGGATTACAGAAACTCTCCCACAGAGGACAGGTTATAGATTTATGACAGTTTTTATAAAATTGTGTAGAGAAAAATCACAGATTTTTTCCAAAGATTGATGCTTTATGGAGTGAATATTCAAAAGAAAAAAAACTGAATCTTGATCATTTACTCAAAACATTAAAATTGCTTCCAAGTATATTGTGAATCTAAGCATGAAAGTTAGATATTTAACTTTGATAATTCATAATAAAGTTTTTAAAAAGTTGAATTGTTCAATGTCTTCATGACCTGAAGTTGGAATATTATTTTAACAAGAAGATAATAAATATATTAATCAGATTTGAAAATAATAGTAAATTAGGCAATAAAATTCAGAGCTCTGTCTCTTCAGAATTATTTTTAATTGTGTGAAAATGCAAAAGAAATAATAAAATAAATTGGCAACACATAAAATCTTCAAAGAATTCTCATCAAGTATATAAAAAGAATTCCTATAATTGCTAGGAGAAATATTTTAAAAAATAGAACAAAAGGTAGGCGAGATGTTTAAATACATGCTCTAGGCATAAAAATTAACATGTAAAAATAAATACTGGACTTAAACACCAGAAGATTGTATTTATTCTTTGCACTTTATTTTTTTAATAGTTATTCATTTATTTAGGATTTCTTTTACTTCTTGAGGCAACTGGCAACATTTTTTGAGTACTTAAATATAATAGTTTATAATGTCATTTAGCATATAAAAATATTTGTGCCTATGATTCTCTAATTCCTTTAGTTTGTCTTATACCTGATCAGTTATATAGGGAGTTGTCTGCTTTGTAAAGTTATATCAAAAAAACCCCAAATTATATAAATAGCACCTTTATTATAAATTAACATTGCAGGGCTGGGGATGTGGCTAAGTGGTAGAGTGTTTGCCTAGCATGTACAAGGCCCTGGGTTCAGTCTTAAGCATGGCATGAAAAAAAAAAAAGGAAATTAATTAATTGCATTTGTAAGAAAAATATATTTACTTGTGATATTTTAATAAGAAATTCTGCCATTTCATAACTGCTTTCTAATAGTGAAGATCTTTAGCATTATTTTACAGTTTGTCTTCCTATACTTTTATATTTCCAAAGTAAAAATATTTGCTCAGACTTTTAACTAAAGGCAAAAAATAAGATCCAGCAGGAGAAAGAGTGAGGATACGCTTTGAAAATCTTAGAGACATTTTTTGTGCCAGATTCTTAGGACTTGTATTCATGGATGCATAGCTCCAGTTGAATCACCAAAATCTCTGCTCTGCTCCAGGAAAGCCCAAGGCAGCAGTTCTCAGGGAGTCCTTTTGTCTCTCTGGTCAAGCCTGGCTGTCTATCTCATTATGGCTGGTGAAAATCAACAGTAAACAAACTGGCCCTAGGGGTTGCCAAGGGAATTTTAGATTTTAAACAGCACTGTAAACCTTACTGCCCAAATCTTGGCTAAGAGTCTAGACAAAAAAATCTGAAGTTCCCCAAAGACAATGATAGAGCACTACTATTCACCTGTAAAATAACTCTATCCTACTCAACTCACATATTCTGGATATGGATTCATTTTTCTTTTCCTAGCCCACTGTTCATAATATAATTTGTATCTGAGGACGTATCTCTTTTTTCCTCTTAAACTCTGGGTTCTGTACAATTTATTTTAACATGCAGTGTAGAAACTTGTGACAAAAGGAAATGCATATTCCATACATACTCAGCTAAATAAAAGCAAGGATGAGTAAGTGGGCACATATAACACTCTTTTGGTGGCTTTTGTCCTGTGTATTGCTAATACTGCGGTTACTTGCTAGTTAGAACAAAAGTCTTATTATACGTTTTAATTATTTAATCTCTGTATTTCAACTTGTCTATTTTCTAGCTTGATAATGATCATTTTCCCTTTCGATGTGCCATTGAATTGATTTATTTGTTCATTAATTTTAATTCTTTTTATTTGTACAATTTTCATTTAACTTTTTATTCAGTTCCTCTGGTTTAATTCTCTATAGAATTTTTGCTGTCTGGAGTTGCCAAAAATTGTTCTACTTTAATTTGTACATAACCTCTTGTCCTCTATAGTTTATGCATTTGGTGACGCTTAAAGGAAACAAACACTGAGAGTCATCTGCTTCCAGAGGGACTTTGTGTAAGAGGAATAAAATTAAGCCTCCCATTTAAACAAATGACAAAGTAGACGTACATGTGAGAAAATAGTCTTCAGGCCTTGACTAATAGGCGGTGCAGGGAATAGTACTCAAAAAAAAAAAGAGAGAAAGAAGTTAAGTGAGCCCTAAACTGTCCCAGCTTCCTTCTTGCATGCGCCAAGTCAGCTGACTTGAGAACACAGGGTTTGTTGGGTAGAGATTAATGGGAAATAGAATTGTCAAGGAGGGAGAAAACTGGACAGAGACAAAGTTACAGACATTTCCAGATAATCCCACAGGGATAACTAAATCTTCAGCTGAGGATTGATCAGTACATTTTTGTGGAAATACTGTAACTCCATGAAAGGAGGAGAGGACTGTGGTCTATATTAGTGATATTCTTTGTCCAAATCTGTAATAATGTTTGATTAATAAATCTCCTTTGATTTTTTACACATTCGTTCAAACATTCATGAATGCATTTTAGACAAATAGCAATAGGTTCAACATCTAATAAAATATACATTTCAGTCAAAAACATCTGACAGTATTATTCACACAAATATAGTATAAGATCTATTAGCTAAAGAAACATATTTTTTTAAATTTTATTTACTTGATGTTTTCATTACTGAATCCAGGGGTGCTCTTCCACTAAGCTACATTACCAGTCCTTTCTACTTTCTTAATTTTGAGACATGGTCTTGCTAAATTGTCCAAGCTGGTCTTGAACTTGACATCCTCTTGTTCAGCCTCCTGAGTCCACACTGATTACAGGAGTGTGCCACTGTATCTCATAGGAACACATTTCTTTAGTTTTGTGTTTTATATTTCCAAGTAAGCCCATTAACACACGGATTCCTGGCCAATATTGAGTAAAGGCTGCATTCAACATATCATACTTTTAAAAAAATAATAGTTACAAAAATAAAGAAAAGCAACCTTAGAAATTAACTGTAAGTTGCAGCAATTGCAATTTTAAAATTAGTTTCATCTAATCTACTAATTAAATAAGCAATTAGTCCTCAACTAAATAATAGCAACCACATAGAAAAGTATAAGCAGTTGATATGCCTCCTGAAATAGACAAAGTGTTGAGAAACTGTCTGCTGTATCATTAATTGGGCAAATAAATAACAACCCTGCCTACATTATAGCAACTGATCATATGCAAGAGATCAAGGGCTAAAATAATTCCTGTAAATCAGCAGTGGTGTAATAGGAAATAATGACAGAGAGCAGATGATCACAAAGCAAGTTTAATGTGACACCACACTTTATAATCAGATGGATGAGTTTTTTCATTAGGTGACAGCCAACAAGTTATTGCTATCTGTCAAAGAGTTGAAACAAGTAAAATAGTTGAAATATCTACTACTATAATTTCTTTGAAAAACAATGAAGATAATAAAAACAAAGCCTCTTCTCCCATATATCTGGACACTCTCCTTATTTTTATCAACAATATTCACCCTTATGCTTAATATCACTTTCTTAGAGCTATTCCCCACACCTTGATCCACAATATATTTTAAGCACAGTATTTTTCTCTATTTTAGTAGAATATTTCCCACCAAATACTTCAGTTTCTTGACACATCATTGAAAAGACTGAATGGTCCATCAGAAAAAAAGATGGTATTATTTAAGTTAATATTTAATTTGCTTTTTCTGAAAATAAAGCAAATTTAATATAACTTCAGAATAAATGACGAATAGAGTAGTAAATTCTAACTGTTCCTGTTAAATTCAATTCAATATACTATACATAAAAATATTTCACAAAATATTTATTTAATTCAATATATATGATGGTCAAGTAAATATTCTCCCTAATGTGAAATAAGTTCATATTAAATACATTCAGATACATTGTTTCTGAAATGTTTTACTTAGTAAGTTTTCATTCCCTGAAATTATGATGAGGTTCTTTGGTACATTGCTTTGCAAAATGTGGTTTCCTAGAATCATGACATTAGCACCAGGTGGAGGCATACACAAAATCTTAGTTTTTAGCCACAGAATTATAAGCATAAGATCCCAATATGACTTGATTTTTATGCCATCACTGTACCACATAGTGAAGACTGGGAATACTGGATTAAATAAATCCTTTCCCTTTTTCTGCTACAGCCTCACTGTTTTATCACTTAACATCAGAGATTAAAACAAAGCATTTGGCTAGGTTGTGTCTGAGATTTATTATAAAACCTTGGAATAATTTCCTATCTGAGTATGGGGAACCCCAGTGCAATTATATATATTTTTTCTCAATGCAATTAATAGACCCAGAAATAGAGTTTCAGTACTTGCCCAAAGTCACATTGTTGAAAAGCTGAGTTGAGGTTAATTTTTTTTATTAGTTGCTCAAAACATGACAATGATCTTGACATATCATACATTTGATTCAAATGGAGTATGAATTCTTATTTTTCCACGTGTACCGATTGCTGGATCACATTGGTTGTACAGCCATGTTTATACATAGGGCCATAATCATGTCTGTTGTATTCTGCTGCCTTTCCTATCATCCCTTCCCCTCCCCTCCCATCCCCTCCCCTCCCCTCCCATCCCCTCGCTCTACCCCATCTACTGTAACACATTTCTCTCTTTTTTTTTCTTCCCCCTCACACCATCTTATATGTAATTTTGTATAACGATGAGGGTCTCCTTCCATCTTCCATGAAATTCTCCTTCTCTCTTCCATTCCCTCCCACCTCTCATCCCTGTTTAAGGGTAATCTTCTTCTCATGTTCTTCCTCCCTGCTCTGTTTTGAGCCCCCCCCCTTTATATAAAAAAAGACATTTGGCATTTGTTTTTTAGGGATTGGGTAACTTCACTTAGCATAATCTGCTCTAATGCCATCCATTGGTTGAGGTTAATTTTATGTGTTAACTTGAATGGGTTAGAGGGTGTCTGGATATCTGGCTAAATATTTTTCCTAGATATGTCTGTGAGGGTATTTATGGATGAGGTTAACATTTAAATTGATAAACCGAATAAAGCTAAATTTGTTCAAACTACGTCGAAACCCCAATCTCTTGAATGTCTGCACAGACTAAAATGCTGAGTTATAATTCTTTGTCTTTGGGCTGAGACATCAGACTTCTCCTGCCTCTGAACTTGGACCAAGATAGAAATCTCACCATCTTTCCTGGTTCTCAGGTTTGCCAAGGCCAATGTCTCGGCTTGGCACCAGAATCATGAGGCACTCACAGCTTTGTAGGTTCAAACAGCAATTCTTTATTCCCGCTCTCACACCGCCTCCACACAGGTCCAGGGGCAAACACGTTCTGCCGTCTCCCGCACAAACCACCTACTCCACGAGGCTATCTCCAAATCCCATTTTAATCTCACGAGAACTCAACGGGAACAAGCAGCAGGAACACCCTAATCCCAGCAATAATCTTCAACTTCCAACTTCCCTAAAACCCATTATCTTAAACTGGCAACGCCTTAAACTCAAGGAGCCGGTTACTTCCTCAAACCTGATCAGCTCTAAACCCGGATCTGCCTAGGTCCTTGAGCAAGGTCACCTCATTAAAGCATGCATGCAATGTCCCATCAAATGTCCTCTAAGCAGCACAGGGTACGCTTGGCAAGGAAATTTCGATGCGTCATTCCTACTTGGTAATGGCCCTCAGCACAGGTTCTCACACTCAGTCTGGAACTTACTCTGTCAGTTTTCCTGATTCTCAGGTCTTTAGACCTGAATTAGAATTACAAGCAACTTCAAATTGCAGGCTTCAGGCCTTTGATTTCTCAGTCTCCATAACTGCATGAGTTAGTTTCTTATAGTAAATTGCTTTTTAACTTTTTCTCTCTCTTGGTTGGTAGGTAGTGAGGCAGGTAGATTGATAGATAGATGGGCAGACATCCTATTTATTCTTAATCTCTTGAGTGCTAAGACTAATACACACAGCTAGAATTTGTAAACACTTATTATAGCTCCATAATCTTACTCTTATACACTAAAGTGTCACAAGCATATCCTTTTGAGTGATAGGCTGCATGTCTACATTAAGAAAGCATACATTAAAATATCTGCACAAACATCACATTAGAAATAATGATTGCTGCTCTTTTGTTAAATAGTTCTATCCGTTATTGGGTAAAAATCAAGATCCCATATAAAGCAAAAGAATATTTTACTGCATGTCAGTCTCTGGGTGTCAAATTTTGGAATGTGTTTTTTCCCTTTTGAATTGGTTATCTGTATCCTTCTTACTATTCACCATGATAAAACTTTCCTGTCTAGTAAGTGAACTACAACTGTAAGGAACTGGATCACATTGTACAAGGTTGAAGAAACTCAGAGACAGAAAACATACAGCAGGTATCATATTAAAATATGTTAATATATATTTGTGTACAAAGAAGAAATTATTTATTATTTCTATTTCAACAACCTGAAATTTCTACAGTGAGTTAATGAAAGAATAAAAGAAGGGAGGAAGGAAGGAGGAAGAAAGGGAGACAGAGAAAGTGTATGTGTGTGTGTGTGTGTGTGTGTGTGAGAGAGAGAGAGAGAGAGAGAGAGAGAGAGAGAGAGAGGGAGGGAGACAGTACAAGAGAGGTGAAAAGAAGAGAAGAAGAAGCTTTGGGGAATAAAACAAAGAACCTTTCCCACTTTTTGGAGACCACCTATACATGGGAACAGTAATAAAGTGCCTACAGTTTCTGATATTACTAGAAGACAATGTCATTCATTGTAGATAAAAAGGAGGTACATTCACCTATGCAGATGAAGACAGAAATCTTTAATTCTAATATTCAGATATAATCAATTTGTATATTTCAAATTATTTTCTCCTCTGCCCCACTACTAGGGATTAAAACCAGTGTGACTCTGTCATTGAATTACATTCCCAGTCTTTTAATTAGTTTATTGGTTTTTAATTTGAGACAGGGTCTCCCTAAGTTGCTGAGGCTGACCTTGAATATGTGAACCTCTTGCCTTGGCCTCCCGAATCACTGGGATTATAGGAGTGTACTATTATATGAGGCCTATTAAGTTCTTCTTGTTTGTTTATATATGTTTAAATGTATTTGCTTAATTGTGAATAGTATGAAATGTTAGGAATTCTTATGCTACATGAGAATTTTATTCTATGTTCTTATATCCATATGTTACTGAAATCTGTCACAACAAATACAATCTTAATAATATACAACTTAAAAAATAATTGTAATTCTATTTCTCTTGGGTAAGCAACGTTAATGCTTTTGTAATGATTAGTTTAATTCATATATTTATTTTGGTATTGTTATTCTTTCATGGTATATGTCATGGTAAACATTTTTTTTCCCAGCCATTTCCATGTTCAAAGCCAGCAGTAGCACCGGAAGTCATACTTTTCAATTTCTGACTTCTCCCAGGGGTCCAGCTGGGGGAAATTCTCTACTTAAAAGGGCACACATGTATAGATCAGACCCACTTGCATAATCTCCTATTTTGCCAGCTCAAAGTTATCTGACTTGTAACCTTAGTAGCAGGTGCAAAATTTCTTTAACTATGTAACCTAACATAATCATGGACTTGATAGTTTGTTCACTTTCCTGAAGAAAATGGTTGGGAATTTTGAAGGATCATTTTAGAATTATGTATTATTACACTAATTTCCTTGTTCTTGTCCAATTTATTAATATATCATCATTTATTTAAGCAGTAACTTATTATGGGATAATTATTCCATGTTCAGTTTTTCAATATCATTAATAAATATGATTAAAATCATCTCTGTAAATATCTTAGAAATCCATTATGATTATTACTGTGGTATTAATTGTAGAAAGGGAATTATTTGATTAATGGCATTAAAAGATCAGTCCATGTCACCAAATCACTCTTTTATAATACATTACAGAAAACACACACACACACACACACACACACACACACACACACGGTTGCTAATCAACTCTAGGTTTCACTCATTGTTGCACATACCATTTACACGGGTGAAATATAAAAATAAAATGTACTCTTCACTTTGAATGAAGTAAATGCATAGGAAGTATTACATATATTAGTAAAGGAAGGACACTACAACACAACTAAGGGACTGATTCCTAGATCCTTTACAAATTTAGCTGGATGAATTAACAATTACTTAACCTCTCTGGCTCTTGCCTTCCTCAACTGTGAAAAATAGATAATAGTATAAACTAATCTATAGGGTATTTGAGACAAATAAATATATCTATATAGTAAATGTATTTAGATATAGTAAAACATCTATAAATAGGTTCAGTTCATAATTAATTTAAAACATTAACTTTTGAATTACTTATTCCAGGTACTCTTTTATATTTTTTAGGTTGAATAAAAAGTTTATTTGTTTTTGGATGTCTAAGATATTTATGTAAATATTAACTTAATATTTTTAAAACTAATTTTATTTCAAAAAGTCAAATATATTATTTTAAACTTAATAAATAAATATAAATAGCTTGCAAATAATATTAATATTAACATAAACTTATGGATTATCTGTGTTTTCTAATCAACAAATGAAAAGATTATATATATATATATATATATATATATATATATGTCGCGACCCCTTGCCCGCAAGGAAGACGCAACTCGGGAATCTTCTTTCAGCGGTTTATTCAGGCCCTTGATATTTCTTCTACTACTCCCTCGGATGCCCCTCCCAGCCTTAATATAGCATCTCAAGCCCCAATGTGAAGCTGCCACGTGGAACTTTTTCATAGGGTGCTGAAAAACCATGCGCCAACTCTCCCAAATAAGGAGTTGTTTGTCACATACCACAGCGGAGCCAGCGCCATCTTGTAATGGCAATCATAATCTGCATAAGCGGCAGAGGCGGCTCACCACATATATATATATATATATATATATATTATATGTTTTGGTCCCGTTTTTCATCACTGTGACCAAAGAGCCTGACAAGTACAACATAGAGAAGGAAAAGTTTATTTTGGCTCATGGTTTCAGAAGTGCAGTCCACAGTTGGCCAACTTCATAGTTCTAGGCCCAATGTGAGGTAAACATCAAGGCAAGAGGGCATGGTGGAGGAAAAAACTTGGAACATGACAACTAGGAAGCATAGAGAGTTTGCTCACCAAAGACAAAATAAAAACCCCCAAATCATGTCCCCACTTGCCCACCTCCTCTAGCTATACTCCACCCACCCAGTTACCACCCAGTTATTCCATACTAGTGGATTAATCCACTAATTAGGTTACAACTCTCACAGTCCAACCATTTAACACCTGAATATTTCTGCAAGCTATCATACATAAAATTTTAGGGGGCACCTCATGTTTAAACCATGACAGTATATATACAAAATATAGTTTTACTCAGCTATATGGAAAGAATGAAATTATGACATTTCCTGGTGAAAGGTTAGAAGAGAGAAACATCATGCAAAGTTAAATAGGCCAGATTCAGAAAGTAAAAAGTTGAATGATTTGTCCCATGCAGTAGCTACAGCAAAATAACAGGAGGGGAGGAATCCCATAAAAATAGAAGAAAGATCAGTGGCTTACAGTAAGGGGGTGATTGGGGAGGGAGGAGGGACTGGAAAAGGGGGGAATGGTAATACAAAATTGATCAAATTATTCTCTATACATATATGAATATACCACAGTGATTTCCAACTTTATGTATATCTATAAAGCACCAATTATAAAAACACTATATAGAGGGAAGTCTAGTAGAGAAAAGAGGACAGGGAACAGGGAGAGGGAGGTGAAAAGGAAAAGAGGAAGTACTGTTGATCAAAAAGGAACAAATTATATTCCACACATATATGGATATAGCCTAATGAATCCCACTATTATTTATTACTATAATGAACTAATAAAAATATAGAAAAGAAATAAAATTTTCAAATTATATATATAATTTAAAATTTTTGGCTAATGTCTTTTATAGAACTTAGAATTTGTTGGGCTTTCATGAATGTTTATGTCTCTGCCTTTTCTGCCCTTAATTTTTATCTGAATACCATAAATCATTAGTCAGCTTCACGGACTGATGAAGAACATGCTCAGACAAAGAATAGGAAAAATTTTTGGTTTTATCCCTTTGTGCATCATCCATTCCCCTAATTCCCTTAAAGAAAAACTTTGTGTCTTATTCAAATTTGGGGCTTATTGTTAATTTACTTAAATTTAATGTTTTCTCTCCCTAAAGTCTTCATTGAAATTCATTCAATTTTTTATTACTATCCCATGTAAACTGCACAGTTTTCATATGAAATGATTATGAAAAATTTAGTGTTTTTTAATATAGTTATTGAGCAGCTAATTAAACATCTAATTGTCTCAAAAAGGTGAATGCATTATTTTAAACTAAATGCATGTGTATATATATATATATATATTTATATATATATATATATATACACATTATTTTTACGTCTATTTTATAAAGAATAATGAAAATGAACAAATTTTTTAATTAGCGATTTATTTGGACTTTTCAGTTTCATAATCACATAACTTTTTATAAGGATAAATATACATGTGCCTTGCCAATTGTTCTCCCTCCTTTGTGTTCTCCTTTCCCTGTAGAATTCCAATTAATAATTGATTGAGTTTTCTTAGTGAATGTTCAGCTTTTTTCTTTCTATTCTTCATTTTCAATTATTCACGTTTTTCCTTTGACTAATAAGAGGATGCAGTAAATTAGTCCTACATTATTAATTCACTTTTCTATAGTGTCTGCTTTGTTATTTACTACTTTTATTGCATTAAAATATTTTGGCTGTCTTATTTCTTTTCTGAGTTTATATTCTATTTATGAATAATTTATTCTGTATTGTAAACATAATCAACTTAAATACTGTGGGAAAGGCATTTTAGATCTGTTGTAATCTGTTAGTTTTTTTGAAAATATATTTTGTAGGATGGCATTTTTTTGAGTAAATAAATTTGGCCCATTTCTTTGAAATATAGATAATGTTAATATCTGGTATTTTATCTTGAATATTGATAAGTAAAGTAGTTAAATAGTTTGCTATATTAATTGGATCATTCTCTCACCTTAACTTATACCCATTTTTCTCTGAGTAAATGATCATTGTATAATTGTTTTTAAAATTTGAACATCATTCTTGCCTTACAGTGTTAATGAAGGATACCTAAATTTATAAATTATTGGTAATTTCAAAGGTGGTCTGCTAGTGAATTGGGGAAAGTCAGTTTCAAAACCTGTTTTGACGTCACTCCAACAAACTGAAAAAATCAACTTAAATGGAAATGTTTATTTTGGATCATAATTTCAGAGGGTCCAATCCAGAGTAAACTCCATTGCTTTTGACTTCTGGCAAAGCAGAACATCATGGTGGGGAACCCATGATGAAGCAAAGCTGCTCATTTTATAGTGACCTGGAAAGAGAGATTTAAAAATAAAATTAAAAAGTCATGGTTCCCAGTTTCCCCTTCAAGGACACCCTCCCAATAACCTAATTTTACTCACCTAAACCTCTTTCCCTAAAGGCTCTACCACTTCCAATAACACCACAGGCTAGAGACTAAAACTTTAGCATATAGGTTTTTGGGTGCATTTAAAGATGAAAATCATAAAAAAATTTTCACTACCATTGTATAAATTTCTTTAAAGTTCCTTAGACTTTGTCAGTAATCGACCTTGACCACTTGTCAACATCTCTTGACCAGCAAATCATATTGATTGATATTTCTCACCGATTCCAACTAAGATGTCATATTAAAATGTACAGTACAGCAAAATCTTCTGAATTATAGAATGCCAATAAATTTATTTTGAAATACATGATATCTGGGTATGTTACATATTTTATCATGTGCTGAGAATTCAGTTAAATATCAAAAAGGACTCATTAAAAATACATTCTTCCCCCATAGCAGAAATCCTTCATTACAGGGAATGCACAGTTGAGAAAAAGTGTAAAACAGCAAATCTAAACTCATATGCACCATCTTTCTGTGGCATCAGCAGTGGGGAAGGCAGAGAGCAATTTAGGAGTAGCAGTCTGTCCTGTGCTACAGCACTGTAGCATTGCAGCTCAGCCACCAAATGAAATCAGGGAGCTTTTTCCCATGAAATTGGGGGCAAGAGGCTATGCTATGCTTGGTGTGGCTGTTTCATTTCTGTATATATTTACTCATTTGCTTTTCATTTGTTGTGTGCTGCAGCCAGAACCTTACTCAAATAAATGAGAGGTGGGACTGGATGCTCTCTAAGGTTGCTGCTGCTTCTATACTTCTCCCTTGGGGAATTCCTTATACCAGTTTGGGTATCTGGAGTTAGTTAATAATGTCTTAGAAAAGGAAAGTAAAAGTCATAACCCTAGCTAAATTGACAAAGGAAAAAACGAATTCTTTATGTTAACAAATCACTGAAGATGTATGAAGACACAAGGAACTGAGGAAATATATGATTGTTTCAGAGAGTCATTGCTTAAAGAGTCACTTTATGTTAGTCCCTGAAACATGGAGTTGCTGAAAACTCTTCCTGTGCTGTCTACTTCTGATCTTAAAATAGATGTGCAAGTACCTGTTATTTTTTTTAAATATCAGTAGGAAACCAATCTTTATGTATTTTTTTTAATAGTAACATTTTTACAGGAACAAAAAAATCTTCATTTTAAAGAAGAATAATTTGCTTATTTTATGGTAAATACTACATGTTAAGAACAAGGTATGCCAAATTGTTACATGAGATGTAATATCATATTATCTAGGAAGCCCTTGGTAACATAGAGATATAATTAAAAATATCTTTCAACCCTGCTATATAGAAAATGCCATCTCACACACACACACACACACACACAAACACACATACACACAACACTGCTATATTTCTAGAAAAATTTCATAACCCTATTAAAATAAAATATTAAGACTATATACTATATTAATGTACACATCTGCAAGACATAAAAAATACATGTACTGGAAAATAGTAACATCTTAATATTTTCCCTTTTTGTTTATTTTTATAATTTCTTTTTGACTCTCACAATGCTTTTCTCATGCATCTTTATATCTGAGTATTTACTAAATGAAAGTGTTCCTAATCTGAATTAATATCTCTATGCTTTAACAAAACAATTTCCCTGCAACAAGCATAAGCTGCACTTATTTGTATTGGTTTTGTGAGAGGAAATTTGAAGAATATTTTTTATAAAAGACATACTTAAAAATCATATTTATTCCTATAAATATTTTATGTTAATTTTATCTAATTCCAATTAGGGCAAAATAACCACTTTTGCACAAGTCACTACATATTTGATTGGAAATATCTTAAACCTGGTTTCATTTAAACATAAGAGGGATATAAATTTTGAGATATGCTATCATAAGTTGTTAAATATACTGATTTGGTTAAAGATGAACATATTTCCCAAGTTAACCTATCAGTTTTACATAAATACAAACACATTCACCAATGATTTTATTTGCAAAATATTTGAAAAATAAAATTTCATTTCCAGTCCTTTCCCCCATGAGATTGATCAATTCTTGCTTAAGTAGTACTAAGTATTTTTTCTCTTCTTTGCCATGTGATTTATTAAACGTAAATTTTATATTAGCATCCCCTTAGAGTCAGACCCTATGCTAGACATGGAGATTATGATAATAGGCTAGACAATTGCTGGCATTGATTGCACAGAAAATAAAACTAGAAACTGGAGTAGGAAAGAGTGTGTGTGTGTGTGTATGTGTATATATATATATATATATATATATATATATATATATATATATATATATAACTATATATGGCATAATATATATATTATGCCATATATATTTTTCTTCTGGATCAGTTTATAATTCCCTGAGTGAGATACACAGCACACAGATTCTATGGAGGGAGATCATGAAGAAGAAGGAAGAATATTGCAATTTATAAAGGAAGGTAAAAAATGTTGACTGATATGAAGAATCAAGAAATCAAGAATCTAGAAATATCCATAATAAAGTTAGGTTTTCTTTCTCTGTGACAAAATTCACAAATTGCAAGAGAAACTGCTATTCAGGTATATATGATGTTAAATTATTTATTCCATTAATAATTTGGAAAAAACTATTAATGAATGATACAAACATTCTTCATTTTTTTAATTTAATTGATTTTATTTTTTAAAATACATGACAGTGGAGAGCATTACAATTCTTATTACACATATAGAGCACAATTTTTCATATCTTTTTATTTAAAGTATGTTCACACTAATTCATGTCTTTATAAATGTACTTTTTTTTGTATTACAATTCTTACTACACATATGTACCGCAATTTCATATCTCAGAATATAAAGTAGGTTAACACCCAATTCATGTCTTCATACATGTACTTTGGATAATAATGTCCATCACATTCCACCATCCTTGCTAATCCCCTGCCTCCTCCCTGTCCCTCCCTCCCCTCTTCAGTATCTAGAATTCATCTATTCCTTCCATGCTCCCCCTCCCTACCCCACTATGAGTCAGCCTCCTTATATCAAAGAAAACATTCGGCATTTGTTTTTTTTTTGGATTAGCTAACTTCACTTAGCATTATCTTCTCCGATGCCATCCATTTACCTATCAGATTGGTTCTTCATATTTTAACAATTAAAGTTACTCCATGCCTCCAAAGATACAACTAAATAAACACATACTCAGCAGTGCTTGAGATCATAATCAGATTGTTTTTCTGAGTTAGAATTAATTTAGTAGTGTAAATTAGAGAATCCTATATTTTCATAAATTTTGAATAAGTTTAGAAGAAATAAGTGTGTGGAATCTTAAGTGAACATTTTTAGTGAAAAATAATAACTTGACCTAATTTATTATTTTTTTATTGCTAGGGATGTTATATAGCTCAATATTACATAGCATAGAAGGAGGTTCAATTACCAGTATCACACACGTACAAAAATGTTTGTATTCAACTTCTGATTCTTTAATAAAAATTTTGGTTTGATACAAAGATTAACATTCTGAGTTTAATTATTTTGTATTTCACATATTTACTGAGTAGGTTTTAGGGAAATTTGTATGCATGTATGGTGGTTTAAAATGTTTTAATACATTAAAATTTTAAAAATTCAAAAGTAGTATTTAATGTTAACATAATAAATATTTTGAAAGATTGGTCAACTATGAAAAGCTATTAACACTGCTTTTAGTTAAGAGCTAAAGGACTTTGTTATATAATGAATGTTAAGACAGAAACACAGCAAATCACTTGTTAATTCAATAAAGTTATCCTTAATTTCTCAATTCAATGACTAAAATATTTTAATAACTAATGCACACATTTATAATTGTTTTAAAACTCAAAAATATTCCAAATTTTATCACTTCTAAGCTATTGTACACACTGGAATTTATAAACAAATATGGGCAAAAGTAATGGTGGCATGCCACTTAATATTACTTAAGGAGCACTATTAAAGACTTTACTTTAATAACAAAAAATAGGAAAACATTTGCAATTGTCATTTAACTGGCATTTTCTCTTCTTTGGTTTTCATTTACAAAATTCTTGCCTATATATTATCCACTGAAAATAGTATTATTCACAATAATAAATTAAAATAAAAAGAGCACATATTTTATCATTTAAAGTACATCCATGTGTAAAAATAATTTAAAATTATTTGACTCTAGATTGTTTAATTGCAAGGTTCTGGGTTTTGGAGCATATAAATTCTTGCTGTAGTTTTATCATCAAATATGAAGTGTGTGCCCATCTGAAATATAAATTTTCTCTCATTATTCCAGAGTTTTCTGTAATTTTTATAATACAGAAATAGATATAGTGGTTAAAGGTACAAATAAGAATAAAACACAAAAATTATGTAAGGACTTTAAAACTTTCCAATCCCAATAAGAATTGCCTCTACTCATCAGTAATATTAACAAAAAAGCACTGATATTAAAAAATCAAAAGCTGACTCAGAAATCTACTAATTTTGTGACTAAAAGAGGTGAAATTAAATTTTTTGGAAAAATTGATATTAAATTGAGTTTGTTGAATTATTTTAAAACCAATTAAGATTATTTGGGAAAGTAATTTTTCCATGTGATAAATTATACAATGGTTCAATATTTCTATAAGGGCAATTAGAGGATAGAGGTGCCTTCTGCTAATAGATTATTTTCTAAATTTTTCCTCTTTTTATTTTAATATAAAATATGACTCTCATATTATCATAATTTGTTACATTATATTAGATCCTGTTTTAGGTTATAGTTCTTTTTAATAATAAATACAGAATTTTAAGAAAGATAACACATGCAAGATGTTTTAGAACACATTCATGAAAGTACTAGTGATAAAGAAAAATCAATATAAGATAATATCTGTAGCCAAAGAGAAAAGATAAAAACAGCATTAAAAATGCAAAGTATAAATGATTGACATTATTTATAAAGTTTTATTTGTAACACTTTGGTAAACATATCAGTTTTTCAAAAATTTGAATTGTTCTTTGAGTTGATAGATACTTAATACTTTTATCTCAGGAACCTGATTTTTCTTTCAATACTGTTGAGTAAGATACATCCATGATATTACTTCATCTTTCTGTAAATTACTTAATTTCTTACATGTGAAACATTTAAATAAATACAAAATTAATTTTAAAATAAAATTTATGAAGCATTTAAATATAATTACTTAATTTCAAGTTGTAGGTATATATTTTAGGTGATCTTCCTAGAAAAAAAAAAAAAAACCTCAAAATTGATTAAATCAAAATATTTGCTGATCCCATGTTTTCTCCAGGCTGCAGAAACAAACAAAAAATCAGAATTTCTTTCTATGCTAATCTGTTCTATTTTTAAAGTTTTGCTAAGTAAGCTACAGAGACATCAAAATCAATATTGCCCCCCCCAATTTAAGCAATAAGAAAAAATAATCCCACCTTTTCAAACTGTCATATTAACTAACCTGATTCTCTCTGCATGACCATATTCTTTGCCTTTATTTAATATAAACTAGTGAGATGTGAACACACTTAAGATCAAAACCAGAATCTAGTACAGTACTAGATTCCTTCTTCTGTCACCTGCACAAGGATCCTTTATCATCAATTTAATCTCTTTAGATGCCCACTATCATCAGACTTAAACTATACTTTAGATGCCCACTCTCTTTAGATGCCCACTATCATCAGACTTAGACTATACTTTTACACTGAAATAGCACATGTAAGTCTTCTCCTTGTTGGTCCAGGGCTAATGTTTGGCTGTCCTTTTACATAAGTGATAGCAGCACTTGGCACCCTGTGGTGACTGTGAAGTCAGCACTTGAGATGTTGCCACTGGGGATAACAGTCATGATTGCATGTTCTAGTCATTGTCCAATCAGTACCTTAAGGAGGAGATAATCAAGTAAACGACAATGCACAGAAAAGAAAAATTCTATTAGGAATGGAGCCTGGAAAACTCTAAATTTAAGGACCCTAGATGATAAGAAGTGACAAAGGATTGACATGGGATGCTTAAGAAAAGCAGTCTGACACTAGCAGAAAACCAGTGTTACTTGGTATTCTGTAAGTCAAAAACAATATCTACTATATATTACAATTTGGTGAAGTTTAAAATTTTAAAAATAAAGAAAATTCCAAAACCAATATGACTGCAAACCCGAATGAAGATTGGATTATTAGAGCCATGTGCTATAGGAAAATTGTTTCTGGTTTTAGAAATAAGTGCACACCTGTATTTAATTTTGCATAGTCCTAGTCCTTTTAACAGTGTCATTAGCATATTTGGATATGTGCCTAAAAAATTGTCTCTCTACAGGTTCCTGTGGGATTAATTCTGGCAAAGTATTCTAGGTCTCAAATATCTTCCCTAAGAGTTTGATAAGCATACAAAATTTCCAATGGAAAAGTCATTGTTTTTGATTAATAAAGTTTACAGCTTAGCGTTAAAAAAAAAAAGTCTGAAAATCTTGTGAAGAAAAAAGCCAATCCAGGTAAAACTAATTTATTTCATGACAAGGAACAAAAATAACAATGTGAATAAGAACCTAGAATAAGAAGTTGGTGTATACAGGGAAAGACAATGATTGTGTTAGGAGATAGGATCAATGAAGTAAGAAAAGAAAGAATATAAAGAATATTGTCTTCATATTGAATTTCACTTAACTGATATCTAGTATGTGATTGTTATCAATGACATGTGCAATTAGAAATGGGCAATTTCCTAGTTTTCCCATGATTTGTTTAGTCAGCATGATATTACATTATCACATGCTTCAAAGAAGGAACTTTTTATTTATTTATCTTCCATGTATGTTTCAAAGCCACAGGCTTCATTTCAATAAGGTCTAGTGTTAAATAATTATGATATCTTAAATAGCTCAGAATGTTACAAGACACATGTATTATAAATTTACATTCTTTCTAGGGATCATTCACCTTCCCTCCTGCATGTTAATCATTAAAATTGCTAAGCATCACAATTATATTCACTTTGGATTAGAGAATGAGTAGTAGTTGGAATCTAAGATGATATAATCTATAACTTGCTGTTGATTTGTAGCCGATTAAGTGACTAAAAAAAAAAAAGTGACAAGCTAGATTTTAAATAAGAGTTCATTCAGAAGAGATTCACAAGTCAAACCTTGTAAATTCCTCATGGAATAGGAAGTTCATCAGTAACGCTAACACCTAGCCTGACATGATGTGTCATGCTTCTAATCCTATCTAAATGGTGGCTGAGGCAGGAGTATCAGAAGTGCAAACCAGCTGTGCAACTTAGCAAGAAAGTCTCAAAACTTAAAGATTAAGTTAAATTTAAAAAATTAAACATATGTTTTTAAAAAAAGAGAGCAAGTGAGCTGTGGATATAACTCAGTGACAAAGCAACCTTGGCTTCAACCCCCAGTATCACAAATAATAATAATACTGTAAACATCTTACCTATGTCCTATCTTAAATGCATACTTTTGTGATGAAACTGTTTTAGTTACATAATGTCTGCCTTGGGAAAGAGATAAAAGCCAGTGGTCTGAAGGAAATGCTACTGTTAGCAATTTTTGAAGAGGAGCCATAGCATTATTATTTTCCTTGTGTTTAAAGTCTTGCTGTAATCATTGATAACCATGTTGTTAGGAGATAAGATATGCTGAAGGGATAGAAGAGGCAGACCACCACCTATGGTCCTCAACCCCACCTAAACTCTGCTCTCTGCCTGTCACTCTTCCTGTGAGAGAAAATTGGGCCACCCTCTGGTCAAAAGGAGGAAGCTAGATGATCACAAAGGGAGTTCCAGGCCCTAAAGGGAAAGTTCATGATCTTGGGCATGCTCAAGGGACTGACCAAAAGTTAACTGGTTGCTAGTTCACCTATCATCACCATTGAGATTTGCTCCCCCCAAGTCTGTGCATTTTCTAGGGGAATAAAGAATTTTTTTTTCCTTTCTCATTGGCAGTGGGGAAGAAATTACGTCATATTCAGCTGTCAATAAAGATGTCAATTAACCACAGATGCACCCAGGGGAGTAGAGGAAGAACTAGCAAATTTCAAAAAACAGAGGACTCCACTTGACAGGACCTTGAGATACTTTGCAGCTTGCCTCACTCTGTTCTCTTATAATATTTCTTTTCACTTTCAGTAAACCTCTTCCTTGTCTGTGAATCCCTCATGTCTGTCTCAAGTCTTTGCCTTGGACACCAAGAATCTGGACCCTGGACCCAGTACCCAGGGGACCCTTGCACTTGCTCTGGTAACAGTGTGAACATCTAAATGATAGAACAATAGACCATTCTTTCTTATATTTCCCCTTCAAAATTTCAGGGTGACCTGGAACTCTAAGGCTGCTCATCTGCCTAGTAAATTCAGAGGTACATGTAGCCTTAGTGCATTGGTTATGCACGTTCATCTCTAATTGCTTTTCTCCCCAACACTTGGTGCCCATCTTGCTTTATTGACTCTTTATATTTGATCAAAACCTCACAGACCCTCCAAAATTGTTAAGGTGGAGAACAGAGACTTTCCATGTCCTGTATATGTGTGTGTATGTGTATTATTATTTTTTCTTTTCTTTTCTCTTTTTTTTTTTTTTGGTATACACACAAATCAAGATTTAGTACACATAGCATGCATAGATCAAGCAAACAAACAATCTATGGCTTTTGTTGGTGGCTTTAATCCTTCTCTTTCTGTTTCCAGAAGTATTCTGTGAAGGTGATCATACAGCTTCCTGGCACTTTCTTTGTCTCCTTCTCTGACTTCCCCACGAGGTAGTATCTGGAGGAGAAAGAAGTTTGCCTTATTAATCTTTGCATACATTTACCTATACTTAACCCATAAGGAGTGGCCAGGAAAAGAGACAGACTGAGTGAATGAGTGTTATTATCTACCTTTCCCTCATAGTTTTTGCCTAAATAAAGTGAAAAGCTTTTGAAATAAAGAAAAAAATCAAAAATACTGTGTTAAAGTTCTAGTGGGGATCAAGGTTTACTAATTCCTAGTTGAATCTCTTATGTAGCTATATTAAACATACCACTGACTGTCCATCAGATGATGTTCTGGATTTTTTATATTTACTCAATTTTTCTAAATATATTACTTCATTTATCACAAAAAAGAACCTAAGTTTACCCTAGGAGCTGTGGTAATCACCTGTAATCCCAGCAGCTTGAGAGGCTGAGGCAGGAGGATAGCCAGTTCAAAGGTAGCCTCAGCAACTTACCAAGGTCCTAAGCAATTTAGCAAGACCCTGTCTCTAATAAAATAGTTTTAAAAGTGCTAGGGATGTGGCTCAGTGTTAAAATACCCCTAGGGTCAATCCTGGTACAAAAAAAAAAAAAAAACTAAGCTTTGAGAATTGGAGTAACATATATGAAGTTGCTATCTATTTGTTGGAAAGCCTATGATTTTTAAGCATTTTAAACATTGGTTTTTGGATACAAATTAATATCTTTGTCATTGTTTTATATTTTTTTCTAAGAGCATAGTATCTATTTTCATGATCTTCTAGGTTACTTTCATAATAAGGTTTGTCCCTATTTTCCTTCTACTCTCTAAAAGTAACCCTCTTCTGAAAGCAAAGGTGACTTTAAACTTATTATTTTTTTTTCCAATAAGGTTTATTTTACCAATCACATAATAGTCATTGCACTTCCTGGGCACATTGTGATTGTTATATCCTACAATTGATGAAAATGGAAATATGCCTTTTCTTTTTTAAAGCAGCCTGTCAACTATGAAGATCAGTTTTGTATCAATTTTGCAGCAAGCCTGCACAAGTGAGAAAGCTGCATGCTTAGGCATTTCAGAATATAAGATACTATTTATACTGTCACTTTCAATGATATCAATAATTCTTATTGCAAGTGAAGTAACACATAAGTAGTTTTTGGATAATAACAGTATTTTCAGGCGATATTCCAATACACATACATTGAAATGGAGCACAAACTTTACATTGTAACACATCACAATGTGCCCACTGCTCTCCTCCTATGAAGGAGTGTGCTTTGCCTCTTTCATTTATTTGTCCTTGCCTTGCTGCTCCTATTGCTCATGAGGAAAAGTTTCCAACCCAGTTCCTTTTCTATTTAAAGCTTCTTTGTTGTGGATTATAGTAAATGATTTAGCTAGTTGGCTGTGTGCTTGGTGGAGCATCCTCAGGCTTATTTTCACAGCTAAGCAAGATTTTGTTAGATGGTCTTTGAATTCAAAGGTTGCTTTTGGCAACTCCAGGAAGAATAGTGCTGATTATTTAGAAAACTGTAGTTTTATAAATGGCCACTCTCCAGTGGCAGGAAATTAATGGCAGATGAGTGGTAAATAGGTCCATTTCATTTTATTCACAACCTGAATCATATTCTGAAGAAATGGTTATAGCCTGGTAGACGAAAACAAGGGAGTTTGTAAGATGATGGAAAATGTGTTGGGGAAATTGAGAAAATAATAATCTTCTGCACAATTTGTTGGGATTATTATAAATACTCAAATTGTGCTTTTGAGAAGAATTTGGGGTTTGGCTTTTATGCAAGACCTTATGGGTAGGTCACATAAGCAAAAAATATGCCTCTGCTCTTTTAAGCACTGAGTTTTAGATGTTTGCTACTTTGACAAATTTGGAAAGCTAAAAAAGGTTATTTGAACCAAACATAAATAATAATATTGGATGTATTTTTCCCTAGTGACATAAAAGTATCACAGGAACTTGGAATGCTTGCAAAGTTAAACTGTATGACTGAAATTAATTCAGAATTAAGTAAGATTTAGGATAAAAAAAATTGTTTGTTGTTTACATTTTGTTTTATTTAAAAGGTCGTGAGAAATGAATTCCCTCAGATTTGTGAAGAAAACATATTACTCATATGCTTATGTCTTACTCATATGCTTATGTCTAAGCACTTCACGCTGTGATTTTTTTCTAATTAACGTATAGCTTTTCCAATAAAACCACACTAAGCCTATGTTTTGTTGAGTTGTTGATTTAGAATACAATCTACCAACAGTTAAATATCTGACAGTTTCTATAAGTATGTGATAGTGTTTTGAGAGAGAATCAACACAATTAGTAGAACTTCAGATTGATACATAACACGACATTGATCTAAATCAAATATTTTGAGCATTGGCTATTGGGAAAACGACTAACATTGTGTTCTATGAATAAATCTTTATTATAAAGGTTGAGTGGTGTACAGTAATGAATTGGGACATTGCAATTAGTTATAAGGTCTCTGAAAAGTTATTACCTTAAGCCTTTGGGGTCTGAATCAATAGTCCTTTGCTCAATCATAACTGAAGTCCATGAAATGAATTTCCCAAGAAAGGCTACAGAATTGAATGTGAGATATTAACGCAAGGACCATTTTAGCCACAAGCTAACAAGGTAATTTTTTTAGAAAGAGAAGAATGATTTATCACAACTATCTAAAAAAAAAAAAATCCTGGATCAGTTAGATGGCATTACACAACCTCTGTTTCTTTGCTGGTGCATTGATTAGCAAGATAACAAAGTCTCCAGGAGTCATTTTGGAAGCAGAGTCCAATATTACCTTAATTATCCTTCATTATGAATGTTGCTAAGCTGGAATGTGCTAGAATTGTGAGGATGGTGTTAAGTTACCCATCACCACTGTATTCAGGCAAAGGGGGTTATCTGGCAAAGTAGACAAGAGCATTTTTTTAATTGAATATAAAAACAAAATATTTACTGAGTATATTTAATAATGCATATGAGCACTCACAGTTATATGTTCATTTCTTTAGTTATGAATGTGGCTTTCTGAATTTTATAGTACACAGGCATATTTTATATACTGTGTTTTTATATAATTTTATGACACAAGTTCATTTTATTTTACAATTAATAAATATATTATTTAATAACTTAAGCATGATCATGTAATTCACTATCAACATTAATTTCACCACAGATATATATATATATACCACAAAAATCTTCTCACTATAGTAGTAGTTTTACTGAATGCATCATTGGGTTGGTATTAAGACATGAAATATTTGTTTAAAATAAAATTTTTCTTTGTTTTCCAGCAAATATAATTCAAAATACATACTGCTTTGTCTCAGTTCTAAAGCTAATGCTTATGCCATTAATATTTTTTCCTTTAGTTGTGAAGTAGATCTACAAAAATTTCCCTAAATTACTTTGTATATAAATCAAGGTATTACATCCGTATCTATTATTTAAGCCTTCTTTAACTAATAGAAATGTACCACATCAGCTTATTTAACATTTCAATATTGTTCTTTGAACTATAGACCATTGTTATAAAACTATAGAAATTGATGAGAGTTTGTGCTTCAAAACAAACCCAGGGTAATTCCAAAGGAAACCTCCACTTTAGAAACACATCTTACTTATCATATGATTTCTTCCTAAGCATTGTTGGAAACTTTCAAATATTTAAGCTCTTTTAAATATCATCTCTTTATTTAGTACATTTTCTTTCTTCATACTTATTCAAATTAAGCTCTCATGTCTTTTTCCTTGCCCCTCTTCCTCTCACAATATGAATGTATGTGTACACCCATGCATATGTCCTACATATGTTCTTATTTTATTATCACCCTTCAATTCTCCCATTCTTCAAGAGTTTTCACATGCTGCCAATATCCAAACTAGCTCAGTTGCACCTGCCTTCAAATACACAAATGCCTTTATTTCGAAAATAGTAAATAAATACTAAAATAAAAACTTTAATCAATCCTGTTGTTTACATCTTAATGACCAGTTTGACTTATTCATTCAATTTATGTTTGTTAGATTTCTATCAAATGCAAAGATATAGAACCAATGAATGTTAAATTTTTTCAAATACTTTTTTCTTTTCTATAGGATAATCATGTATTTCTTTAAACTGTTGATGTAACACATTATACTGATTGGTTTTTGATTGTTGAAACAGTCATACAATCCTAGACTAAACCCCACATGGCCATGACATAATTGCCTTTCTATGATTACTGGATGTATTTTGCCAATAATCTGCTAAATATTATTGGTTCATACTAAAGGTTATTGGTCAGTTATATACCATTCTCCTAGTGATTTTATTTGGCTTCTGTTTTCAGATAATGCTGAACTTGCACAATAAGTTAGGAAGATTTTCTTTTTTCTTTTTTGGAAACAGTCTCACTTTGATAATATTTCCTCCTCAAATGTTTAGTAGAATTTGTCTTAGAAATCACTTTGGACTGATGTTCTATTTACTAATGGGCAGTAATTACAAATTTATTTTCTTTTAGAGGAGTAAATAGAGTGTTAGTAGCTTTTATTGATTCAAAAGTGGTTTGTGTAGTGGGCCTGGGAGTGTAGCTCAATAGTAAAGCATTTGCCTAGCAAGTAAGAGGCCTAGCAGTGAAAAAGGAGGGTGGGGAGAGAAGTTGGACCATTTCTTGTTAATTGTTAAATATTTACATATATTTATTTACAGTATTCTTTATCATTTTGATGTCTTTAGGATCTATAATGATGTACTTTATTTTATTCTTACTTCATATTGCTGAAGTTGTAGCAATTTTATTATTTTTTTAAAGAAAGAAATAACACTTGGTTAACTAGTTTTCTGTATTATTTTTCTAGGTTTGGTTTCATTGCCTGATGCTATTAGCGTATTATTGTTTTTTTACAGCTTCCTTTGAGTTTATATTGGAATATTTTTCTCTTAATTTTAAGATGAAAACTTAGGTTACAGATTTAAGTAAGATCTTTCATCTTCACAAATATGAACATTAAATTTCCATCTATCTACTATTTTAGATGCACATTATAAATTTTACATGCTGTGTCCTCTTTTCTATTCAGTTAAAATTACAATTTTTTAGAGATTTCATCTTTCAGACATCTGTTATTTTGACATGTATGTTTTACAAATATTTTGAGATTTTTTTCCTGATATTGATTTCTATTTTTATAAAGATCTTAAAACCTACTCTTTGAATTACATGTATTCTTTTGAATGTTTAATTTTTTATTTTTAAGGGTTCAGATATAGGTATGTTCATAAATATTCCTTTTCAACTGGAGAAGAATATATATTCTATGTTGAATAAAGTGTTATAAAAATAAGTAGGTCAAGTTGGGTAATATGGGTTTTCAGGTCATTTATACATTACTGATTTTCTCCCCACTTTTTCTACTAAAGGTTGTTTCTATTAAAGAAAAAACAATGTGACTCTTTATAAAAAATATATTTTTGAATTTTTTATGTCTCCTTTCATTTCCATCATTTCTTGCTTCACATAGTTTTAACTATTTGGAGAAGCAGAGGTATTAGTCTTTTAATATGTTTCTAGATAATTTACAATTTTACTTTTTAATAGTTATTTCAAGCACAATAATATTTCTTCTTCTGAAATCAACTTTTCTTATATTCTTATAACAATTTCAACTTTAGTATGTTTTGAGTTTTTATAGCATATATGTCTACTCTTTAATCTTTAATAGGTCAATACATTTTAAGATTGAGATAAAATTTGTAATTTATACGATGGAAACTTAGGTTATAGATTTAAGTAAGATCACAATTAAAGTAAAATTCACCATTAAAATATACAACTCGGTGTATTTTTAGTATATTTGTAATATTTGGCAATCATCATAATTGCTTAATTACTGAAGATATTTATTATCCCCTTAAAGAAATTCCACACACTTTAGCAGTCTCTCTGGAAAGATCTTCCCCTCACTGCTGACAACCTCCAATTTACTCTCTAAACCTATAGATTTGCCATTTCTGGTCATTACATATAAGTAAAATTATATAGAACATGTCCTTTTTAATCTGCTTCTTTCAATTAGCATGTTCTCAAAGTTCATTCATACTGTTATCACATATTTCATTTCCTTTTGTGATTGCCTATTATTCCATTGTGTGTATATAACTCATTTAATGAAAATTTGGATTACTTTCACTTTTTAGTTATTATTAGTAAATTTCTGTAAAGTTTTCAGTAACTTTTATTATGAACATTATTTTTAGTCATTTTGGGTATATACCTAGGAGTGGAATTGCTCTCTCATGTGGTAATTCTATGCTTATTTTATAAAGGAATTTCACTGCTTTCCAAGGTAGCTGCCTGATTTTACAGTCCCACCAGCAATGATATTTCCAATTTCTCCACATCCTTATCAACATTTGTTTTCCTTTCTTTCTCTTAGTTTTATTGTAGCTGTCATTGTGGGAGTGTCATCAGGGTCCCAGACCAGAGGGTTGACTCAGTGATATCAGTTCTGTTCATCTGCCATTTCTCAATTCCAAATAACAAAGAGAAACTGTGGTGAAGCAGGAAAGGAATTTATTCTTTGCTTGCCCTAACTGGAAAGACCGTTAGTTCAGGAAAGAAAAGGAAAGGAAGGAAGGGAGGGAGGGAGGGAGGAAGGAAGGAAGGAAGGAAGGAAGGAAGGAAGGAAGGAAGGAAGGAAGGAAGGAAGGAAGGAAGGAAGGAAGGAAGGAAAGGAAAAGAAAGAAAGAAAGAAAGAAAGAAAGAAAGAAAGAAAGAAAGAAAGAAAGAAAGAAAGAAAGAAAGAAAGGAAAAGAAAAGAAAGAAAGGGAAAGAAAGAAAAGAAAAGGAGGAAGGAAGGAAGGAAGAAAGGAAGGAAGGAAGGAAGGAAAGAAGGAAGGAAGGAAGGAAGATAGACCATCTTTTCCATTTTAACAACAGCTCTAGAGCTACACACGGGAAGAACAAAAGCAGGGAGCCAGGAGATGTGCATATACATATCAGTTTTGGTAAGGCTTCAATCTAGTTGCAGGTCTTGTTTTTTTCCATGGTCCCATCAGATTTTTGCTGGCAATCTTCTGTTGCCAAGGATACTGCTGGATAAGGGAGATAGTTTCCATCCTCAGCATGAAATGGCTGCTGGGTGGAGGCTAAGTGGAAAAATCACATAGAAGAACAGATCAGAGAAAAAGATGGAGTCAGACAGGACCATGTTTGGGTCTCTCTTTAAATTCCCCCCTTTTAAAAGAGTCCTGTTACAAGAGTAAAGTGGTATCTTGTGGTTTCCTTTTGAGATCCTCTGATGATTAACAATGTTACCACATTTTCTGGTGCTTCTTGAGCGTATGTTTTCTTTGAAGAAATTTCTGTTTGCATCCCTTTGCCTATTTTATTGGATTGAGTTGTTTGTATTTTATTGTTGAATTTCGAGTTCTTTATAAGTACTGAATATGTGGATGTACAGATATTTTCTCCCATTCTGTGAGCTGCCCTACCACTTTGGGAAGACAATTAGTTCAGAAAATAAATAAATAAATAAATAAATAAATAAATAAATAAAAGCCAAAAAAAAAAAAAAAAAAGACCAAAATACCATCTTTCCCAATTTGACAACAGCTCTAGAGCTCTACAAGGGAAGAACAAAAGCAAGAAGCCAAGTATCCTTTCAGCAATGTTTTTAATTAGATTACATCATCTAATTATTATTTTTTGATTGCTTATCATTTAATATTTATCTAAGAAACTATTGTTTAATACAAACCCACAAAGATATACACTCATATTCTCTTGTAAGAGTTTTATAGTGTGAGGTCCTAAACTCAAATTTTGACTCAGGTTGAGTTAATATTTTAATAGTACGAAATAGGAGTACAACTCCATTCTTTTACATTTGGATATTCAGTAATTCCAGCATCATTTGTTGAAAACTATTCTTTCCCAAAGCCTGTCTTTTTATAGTTAGTGTAAAGTCAGTTTCCCACATGTATGAGAGTTTATTTCTGGACTTTTCAATTTCATTCCATTGGCTGATATTCTTATGACCATAAAACGTAATGTCACTTACTATAGTTTTTGCTTTAGCTAGAGTTTTGAAATCATTAAATATATGTCTTCAGCTTTTTTTTTCTGGCTATTCTGAGATGATGCATTTATGTGTGAATTTTAGGACTTATTTGTCAATTTTCACAGCAAATTAAGCTAGTATTTTGAGAAGAATTGCACTGAATTTGTAGGTCAATTTGGGAAGTATTATTGTCATAATGTTATGTCTTCTGATCCATAAATAAGGATCTCTTTCTCCTTAATTTTTTTAAGCATTTTAAAATATCAACCTGTTTATTGTCTTTTGGCTTGTATGGTTTCTGAAAAATCAACTTTCTTTATTTTTTATTCTGTGTTTCTTTGTATGAAACAACTCTACTTTTTATGTTTGAATTTTAAATTTCCTATTTATAAATGTTTCTAGAATTTGGAGTATGATATGTCTTGGAATGTGTATTATTGTCATATAGTTACAACATTTTTGTCTTCTTGAGTTTGAATCTGATGATTGCATTGTTTCTTTACAGTATGCTTATTTTTTTTAAATTTCAATTTGCTTTGTACCTTTTTATTAACAATCAGACATTGTATATGACAGCAGAGTTAGAGGTGATCTGTTTTCTAATGGTCATACCCATTCTTCCAATACCTCTTCATGAGGGGTAAGTTAATATTTTTAGGCATTGGGCTGGGTTGGAGGTTTATTTCTCCTGTTTCCTCCCTTCATTCCTTCCTTCTTCCTTTTTTTTTTCTTTTTATTTTTTTCTTGGCTGAGAATTTCACCTAGGCCTTGCTCATGCCAAGCAAGCACATAATGTTCCATTACCATTGAGCTACACTGAAGTCCTAGAATTTTTTTTTGTTCCTGTGGTGAATTTCAGGGCCTCAGAGGCTTCGGAGTAACTTAGTCATGGTAAGTGATAACTCCTGATGCTAAAGGTAGTGTCTTGTTCATCCAAAGATTTTTCTTTTTACATTTGTTTGTTATCGTCAAAGTCTGGTCCAAGGTTAACTCCAATTTTCTTCTTGTGTTGCATGAGTCAAACTATTGGAGCTTGCTTATTGTTGGAAAATTGGTAGCTTGGTTGTGTAGATGTTGGAACATGGCAAGTTATATTAGTTATAAAAGGAAGAGAAGTTTATTTGGTCTCATGGTTTTAGAGATCTCAATCTTCGATCTGCCAACCATTGCTCTGGGACTGAGGCCTAACATCATGGCAGAAGGGCATGGGAGAGAAACACTGGACCTCTTGTGATAACCAGGAAACAGAAATAGAAGGGAGCTAGGGTGTCAAGATATAATCCCTAAGGGCAAGCCTCTAGCGACCCTCCCTTCCAGCCATGCTGCACATGCTTACCTTTACCACTCAGTATTCAAAAGCAGTCCTTTCAAATTATTAATCTATTAAATAGATTAATTCATTGATTAGGTTAGAGCTCTTATAATCTAATCTTCTCACCCCTGAACATTTCAGCATTATCACAGGACTTTTTGAGGGACACCTGTGATAAAATAGAGACTAGTATTCTTATGGCTTGGATAAGAGGTGTCCAAGCCATAAAAATAGTAGTCTCTATTTTTCTGATTAAGCATTAGTTATAAGCAAACATTGTATCTTCAAGTCTTGCAGTGTGCTCTTGGTAGTTTCAAAACAATGTTTATATCTGCTCTTTTCCTAAAAGGAGAGGTTCCATTGTCTGATCTCTTTCTAGTTATAATTTATTTTTTACAATGCATTATGGGTTATATTCTGTATTTTCCTGGATCCCAAAGATCAATCGGTGGATCTGTTGTGGAGATAAAAGGGACAGGTTCCAGTGGGATTTCTTACTCCTCCTATAGCAGCTTCTTTTCTTGCTCCCAAATTATGTACTATGAAGGAGACTTTGCTGGGGTAGGGAGCTCTCCACATCTTTTCTGTGAGTACCTAGAGGGGTTTATGGGAAACTTAGGCTATAAGAGGATAGAGACTCCCACACACTTGTGGAACCCAGGAGCTTCATTGGCACATGCAATGAACATTCAGACTACACACCAGTCAACCTACCTGAACTCTTATTACCGGTTTCTGGGTGAATCATGGTATAAATGACTACTCATGTCTTAAATCTCACTGCAAACAATGGTCTTAGATATTTTGTCAATTGCTTCACTTGCTACCTCAGAAAACTGATTTGATGTCATTCTATCTCCTCTTTTATTTCAGTAACATATCTTTAAACTTCAGTAATACCTTGACTAGTGGTTCTCAAAACAGCATTACACAATAATTTCTTGAGGTTTATTTCAAAAATAAATTCCCGGAATTTTTATTACTAAGAGACTTTGAAGATGTCAGTCATCAGCATTTTCCTCACACCAGACAAAATCTATTCCAAGTTGTTCATGCTACAAAACTTGAGAAATAAAGCCTTTTAAAAAAGGGGAGGGGGTGGTCAGTAGTCTTTTCACTTTCCTCTAAGTAGATATGTTTTGATATCAAAGCATTGTTAACCAGACAAATCTTGATAGATAGTGCTTTAAAAAACAACTCTCTCAGTCTTTCTCTCTCTCTCTCAACTCAAGAAAAATCCTCTAAAACAATAGTTTAAGTGGGATCACCTAATATATCCACAGCTTTGGCACCTAGTACACATTTAGTGCATCTTTGAGTAATGAAAGGAATGCTCACATTTGGGTTTAAAAGTGTCATTTAGTGGTGTTGTGGTTAATGAGTTGGTTTGTATTTTTCTATTATTTTTATGTTTTATACTGTGATGATTTTAGTTGGCTATTCAGGGAATTATGACAAAAAGTATTTCATACAAGTAAGAAACTGTCAAATTTAAGTCCTTTTGGTTCTTAGTCAGCATTTCTAAATACAAAATATCACAGAGACAGATCATTAAATTTATAAATATTGATAGGAGTCAGAGCATTTTTACCATGCTTGTCTTTACAATTTAAAAAATGCCTATTATTTTTATATAAACAGAAATGGAGAGAATTAGATTTTTGAAACTTTAGACCATTTTCTTCAAGATAATGAGGTCTGTTTTTCTAATGGAAAGAGCCCTTGCTGAGAGACCTACAGCATTCTGATTTTCTTGGGGACTTAGTTATTTAGCTTATTGTGGTTAAACCTTCAATGTCAGTTATAATTTATCAATTCTAATACTTAAGTTGTTGTTCACAAATTAAGAGTATGTAAATAGTATTCGTTCTCAGCTCCACTCTTTGGCAGATGAGCATATGAGAGTAATCATTTCTCTTAGAGTAATTTTTTTAATTTTTTGAGTTTTATTATTTTTCTGTTCACTTTAAAATGCCTTAAGTGCTCTCCTTAATGTTCTACATGTGTATGTCTTTGATTAAAAGATTTCAGCTCCTACAAGTACAACTACAAATAAAAGTTGCTATACATCTGGCAGGAAAATAGTAAATTGCAAAACTGGCATTTCAAATAATGCTATTAATTTTTTGTAATAAAAAATTAAAAATATTAACTATTTAATGTTTCAGTGTTTGGAAATGCTAAGACATCTCTGATGCTTCCTTTAGTTTAGAAAAAAAAATATTTTTTAAGTTTTCCCATTTAAGATATAATTTTAATACATCTTAGTTAATGGATTTTATGCACAATAAATTAAACATTGAATTAATTATTAATAATAGATTGGCATATTTTATCTTTATTTCAAAACATGCAACACACACATTCACATCCCTACACATACTCAGGCATATGCACACATTTATTGTGAACTTCAAAACAATAACTTCAGGAACAAAATTAGGTAGACAAATAATTAGTTATGAAGTACTTAGAACATTGCCTAATACCACTTGGTAAATGTGTGCTGTCATGTATAGCAAAGGTACTTGTGCTCCTATATTTTAGAATATCACCATAAATTAATGGAATAGTCCTCAAAGATACAATGAGAAATAGTAGATATACAGGCAGGGTTAGAGTATAACAGGTATAATTTTTTTATTGTGCCACTCTTGGTATTTTATTCAATTGTTTCCATTTCATAATAACTGATATCATTGATATTTCCCCACTTTTATTGATCATTTTTATTCTTTAAATATTTCAATTTAATCCCCCCATATTTATGGTAGAATATTTAAAATATTTAAAACTTTTTTTTTGACAAAATTGTATTTAACTCGTTTATAGATTTTTTATTTATTTATTTTTTTGGTGGATACCAGGGATTGAACTCAGAGGCACTCAACCACTGAGCCACATCCCCAGCCCTACTTTGTATTTTATTTAGAGACAAGGTCTCACTGAGTTGCCTTAGCACCTCACTATTTCTGAGGCTGACTTTGAACTCAGGATACTCCTTCCTCAGCTCCCAACTACTGGGATTACTGTAGATCATCATGCCTGCCTTTAGATATTTTGAATCATTTAAATAACAATAATAATAATCCTGTCTATAGACCTCTTAGATTAGCAAAATAAGCAAAATCCTTCTTCATTTCAAGTAGTAGCTGACACACAGGAGGTCCTAATAAGTGTTTCTCAAATTATTAACTGCATGTTTTCCATGTTACAGTCTAAGTAGGAGGTTTTGTCACTTGTCACTAGTGAGTCATTCATGTTTCTGACACCAAGATGTCTCAAACTGACAAAGCAATCTGATTCTTTCATGTCAATCAGCATCATTATAGAATCTGTCTAGCTCTAAAAGTCAAACAGCATCATTTTACACTAGGCTTTTTTTTTTTCCAAAATGTAACAGGAATATATCATGGCCAGAAGGGTGTTTTGCAAAGCAAAATTAGTGCTATTGTGTTTGGGGTTCCAACCAGTTTCCTATTTGCTACTATAACTGAAATATGAATTCCTTTTGTTAAAATGTTTTGGTCATATTCTGAAGAGGGAAAATTAAAACAAAAAGACTTAAGATTCTGAAAGCAAATCATTCTTTCATTTATTTTCTGCTTACTCAGAAATTTTAGTTTTAGAAAAATTAGAAATTTTGAAAAACTAGAAAATCACACAATTTATAGACAATGGAAACATATTATAACTCTTTGGTATATATTCCAACTTCTTAGAGACATGTATATTTGTGAATCAAATTTGTTCAAGTCAGAAATGAGAACTTCAGCCTCACTTATACAGAGAAGCAACAGCCTTCCACATATTTAAGGCAAACTGATTGACTATCACTGAACTCTTGTTAAAGTCTTTACTGTAACATAGCATTCAGGAGCAATAAGGATTTCAGTCAAGCCTACAAATATTGATTGGTTTGGGATAATTTTGAGTCCCAGAACCATCACCTCCTAGAACTGTGAACTGGGACAAATTATTTAAAATGTCTTAGATTCTACTTTCTTAGAGTGTTGTTAGCCAGGGTTCTTCAGAGAGACAGAAACAATAAAATGATGAATAGGTAGGTAGGTAGGTAGATATATAGATAGATAATAGATAGAGGAAATGTAATAGGAGAAATTGGCTGTTGTAAGTATGTAAAATGAAAAGTTTCACAACGGAATGTCTGCAAGTTGGAAACCCAGGATGCTGGTAGAATGTCTTAGTCTAAACCTCTAAGGATTAGAACCAGGGGATCTGACAATGTAATTTTCAATCTGAGGGTAAAGGCCTGAGAATTTAAGTGTCTGTTGTTATAAATCCTGGAGTCAAAAGGCTGGAGAGCCTGGACTTATATGTTGAAGGAAAGGAAAGCAAAAATGAGTCCATCTTCAGGAAAGAGAAAGAAAACCCTTTTATGACCCTTCTTTTCTAGCCATTCCTTTAGCCCACAGGATCCATTCCTGGTACCTTCCTAGTCCACTGACTCAGAGGTAATACACCTCTGAAACACCTTCATGGACACAGCCAAAAATAATGCTTCCCAGTTCTCTGGGTATTTAATTCAGTCAAGTTGTCACCTAAAATCAAACACCTCAGAGGGTAAAGTTGCTTAATAAAGTTCTAATGCATTTATTTCTCATGATTACAATAAAATATCAATATAAAGTGGTATGTAAACATGAATTATTAATATTACTGCTAGTTTGGAATAAACTATGGGATTTCTTTGAAATGAAAACCCCAATTTAGCATATAGAAGCCTTGCAAAGTAACCTTGCTCTTATTCACTCTGATGTGCTATTCTTTTCTTTTTTTTTGATACTTTTCTATTTAACTAAAAATTATAATGAAGACCTACAATTCTGACTTCACGTCTATTAATGTCTTATAGTCTTCAAATGTAAACCATTTTTTAAATAAAATATGTCCTTTGTGGGCTGGGGCTGTAGCTCATTGGTAGAGTGTCCTCACATATGTGAGGCACTGGGTTCAATCCTCAGCACCACATAAAAATAAATAAAGATAAAAATATGTCCTTTGTACTACGAGATAGAACATTGGTCTGTCTCAGGAAGAACACATTAAGAGTATACATCAATAAACCTCTGGTATTTAGAGGTTAGTGGTAAGAACACTCAGAGTGACTACAGGTCATTCTAATAGGCAAAACAATAAAAATTATAGTGGTGCCTGCAAACTTGACAACCACATATGTCAGGAACAGAGTCAACAAAACAAAATATCATGCTCTATTTGCCTAAATTCTGTTGTTTCTTATTCACTATTTTTTTTCTAGTATTTTATGCTAATAGAAGTGATTTCATGCCTTCCTTTTATAAAACTTTTATGATTTTTTATTTTAAGAAAAAAATGATGAATTTACCCTAAGAAATTCCTAATACATAGTTTCTGGATCAATTTAAAATAAGATTTTGACTCTTTTCCAATTTTGGTTTTTTTCCTTCAAACTTGGCTTCATCACTTCAATGAAAAAGGTGTTTCCTTTATTATTTCATATAATTACAGCCATTTGGAGCAATATAATGAATTTCACATACATATTGAGTACCCTATGCATATATAAAAGAAGTAGAAGAAAGGTAAAGGAAGGATTTGGTGCATGAGTAGGTACTAAGCAACATATACCTGCTGGAACATAATTACAGTTTCAGTTTATTTATAAATTCTGAGTATGTTCACTGACCTCATTACACTAGTGCTAAATTAACTGGTAGTTGAGATGCTTGTGTTCTGCAGTATCATATGATCATTAGTTGTGATGAGATGAAAAAAATTCTTGAGGCAATTTTCAAATTAGACATAATTTCAGTAAGTCATTAATGAGATAATTATGAAGACTATAGCTATTGATTTTATTCATTAATTCTAAAAAAGGAAAGTTAACACAATATATATATTTTTAATCCAAGGTAAAGCTTGGTCTATTTTTATTTAGAAGGATTCAGACCTAAAATAACATAATAAAATAATGTCAAACAAAAAATAAGATTTGAATTAAAATTTAAATTGTATAGCTTACTTTGAATAGAGGTATCAGTTTATAAGAAAGCAGAAGATATTTGTGATGATCAGCTGCAAAGTCATTTTAAAATAGTTGTTTACATTTTTCAACTTTGGAATATTTTATGGGATACTTGAAATAAACTTTCAACACCCTATATTTTACATTTGTTAATAGTTGTGTTATTTTTCTTAAGACTGATTTGATGAAAATTGCTACTTACTAGTAATAAGGAATTTTCAACTTGAATTTAGCTATATGGGGCCTAAAATGAAGAGGTGTGTTAATTCAGGTGGAATAACCTGATTATGATAGGGTTCAATGTAGAAAAACAAACACTTTCAGTTGCTCTGCGTAGTGTTGCTTATATATAGAATTTGAAAGGTTTCCTTTTTTTTTTACCCTGTCCAAATAGCTCTTTGTTTAAATAGAATAAAGTCACATCAGAAAAAATTTACTTTTCTTTTTGCAAAAATCAAATTAATTCTAAGACTGTTATTCTCTGCAATTTAGATAAATTGTTTAGAACAATATATGTATCTGATCACTTTTGCTCAAATGAATACTTAAACAGCAAAAAAATTAAATGACTTTTATCTTGATTACATCAGTCAATAAATTTAAGCTCTGAAAAACGTTTACCATAAATCCTGCAGCACAAATGGAAAGTTAGTATCTCTTTCTAAGCCACAAGAAAGACACATACACCTATGATGTTTTATCATAGGTGATCCTTGAAAATATTTTCTACAAAGAGAGGAAATGTCCAAGATAATTTCACACAACAATTTTCAAATAATTTTTTCAAATGTTGATATAAGTAGATTAATTCCAAATTTATTCCTAGTGGAAAACAATTTGACAGGGCCTCTGCTGTGGCTCAGTGGTGGATTGCTTAACCTCGCATGTGTGAGGCCCTGGGTTCGACCCTCAGCACCACATAAAAAGAAACAAAGATATTGTGTCCATCCACAAATAAAAAATATTTTTTTAAAAAAAATTTGGCATTGCTCTAGTATTTCAAATAATATAAAATAGTAACTTTGTGGTTATTTATCAATCTATCAAGGTGAGTTATGGGCTGAAGGTTTCTTTCTTTCTCCACTATTGTAAGTGGCTCAGTGAAGTCAAACCGTAACAAAATATGAAAGTAACAGCAAATGCTAGTGATCTCCACTGATGAAAAAAATCAACAAACAGAAAACCTGAGGCACTAGGCACAAAAATGTATGCTAATACAAAGATACTTCATGTTTGGATATGGAAAATCATGTTATGAGGAAACTAATTGTTGTGCCAGAAAAGACAACTAATGCCTGTAATATTGAGAAGTAGTTTTTCAGGACTCAGAATATCACTGCATCTGGCAAGAAATGTCAGCTTCACCTATCATCTCTAGTTTGAAATAACTTACCCATTATCCATATATTTTTATTTTATGCTACAGAGGTTTATAGAATGATCCTTCACTCTGGTAAACAATCAAGTAGAGCTGATTACATGAAGGTTCTAATGATGGATAAAGCAATTGTTTCATCTGAATTTCTCACAAGCCTAAATTTTCTTATGGTGTCATATGAAACATAATATGTAAAGAATGTAGGAAATGCCTAGAGAAGTTGTGAAATATAGTAAAATGAATGATGTGAAATGCTACATTTAAGAACCAGCTGTCTCTGTAACTTACAAGCTATCTTCATGTTTCTCACTTATCTCATAATCCTGCTACTATCACAAATTTTGTCTTTAATATTTCCTTGCTTATAATTTGAAATTTTGAATTTAATATAATTGAGAATTACAGAAGCTTTCAGAAATGGTTACATACAGTTTTCATGGATGCTTAGCTCATATTTCCTCATTTTGTTTTATTTGTTTCTGCATTTGTATTTCATATATGTGTATATTACTCTGAATCATTTGCAAGTAAGTTAAAGACATTATGCATATACTCTAACCTTAAATATTCAGTGTGAGTTTCTTAAAAACAGGAACAATCTCTTTACATCCACTAGTCATGAACTGAATTTGAAAACTGTTTTTATATTTAGCTGTTTAATTTGTTTTTCCCAGGATAGTTCCTTAGAACGTGTACAGTAATTTGGGAGGGGGAGGTACAGGTCAATTATTTTATAGGTCACTTCTTAATTTAAGTTTCTAGTCATTTCCTCTGGATTAGGTATAAGTAGCACACTTTTGGGGGAAATATCACAAAAGTATGGGGCCTTCTCACACCATTCTATCCAGGGGTATATAATAAGTTTATTCTGTTATGAATTTTAGTATTCACATTTACAATTATGTCTACTTGGGTTTCTGAATGCATATTTATATATATCCTCTTTTTGTCAAAAAATAACTTGTAGGAAGGCCCTTTGACAGTCAAATACCCTTCTCACTATAAAGTCATATCATCAGTGGATGATTTTACAACACCTTCAACCTTCAAATGTTTAGTATTTGGTGGTTTACTACAGGAAAGAACATTATTCTTCCTATTAATTTTTCCTTTATTCATTCATAAATGTATTATTATTGAATGATAATTAGTCAATATCACTATTTATTTTGATAATCGATTCTCCTATAATTGTCCATGGGAGCTGCCACGAACTACTGCCTGTGTTCTGCTGCCATGTTGACCTTCATTCTTTCACTGTTTACCTTCATTCTTTCACTGTTTAGCCTCATTTCCTACTTTTTGTGACTCAAAGCTGGAATCAGTATTTCTTCTAAGGACTTCTGGCTTCTTTCAGTGCAGGTTGTTATCTAGAAATGGAAATCTGAATCTTACGTATATTTAATGTTACTGATGTGACATTGCTTCTAGGCTCTCCTGGAAGGCAAATCTGAGAGCTTTCTCCCTCTTTCTGAATTCTTTCGACCACACAAAAACCTCTTGTTCTTACTGATTCACCCATTTCCAATCCAAGATGACAGAATACATTTTTTTTTTTTTGCTTTCCTCATTGTGTCTTCAGAAAAATTTCCCCTAATACCAAAAAACTAGGAACCCTTTTTCTCAATCTATTCTTTTCTCTAGCTAGACTAGGGCACAAACCAGGTAATTTCATAATTTACAAGTCATATATCTCTATATATCATATATATATATAATTTGTTTGTGAAAAACAAATATAGAAGCTATTTTCAATATTTGCTTACAGATATTTTTAGATCTCTTTTCCAATAAGTGAAATTAAAAACATAGGGGAATTTTGACAAATGCATACATCTCATTCAAATCACTCCAGAAATTTTGTCATAACTTTGCCCAATGAATTTCTCAATGGAGGGAACAACTTTGTGTTTGGTTTTCCCAAAAAAGGTTGAGTTTGACTGTTTTAGAGTTCCATATAGATATAAACACACAATATTCACTCTTTTGTCTGATTTTTTTTCATTGTGAGATTCATCCAAATTGTTACCTGCATTAATAATTTAGAATTTTATTTTATTGCTGAGGATGAATAGACCATGATTGTTGTATCACATGTACTATTGATATATTGATGGGTTTCGGGGCATTGTCCAGTTTGAAGCTCTTATAAACAAAACTGCCATTTGCATTCTGATGCTAGTCTCTATGTGGACATCCCTTTTCATTTGACAGTGATAATCTTCATGAATAAAACTGCTGCATAAGTGGGTTTTAACCTTGTAAGAAATTGATATACATTTTAAATAAGCCATTTTATCCTATCAGCAATATTTAAGATTGCTGGTCCTTGTATACCATCAACAATACTTACAATAGTCAACCTTTTTTAATTTTAAATTTTCTAATAGAAGAAAAGTATTATCATAAAATTTAACTTACATTCTTAAATGATGGTAAAAATGCTGCATACTTGTTGTGTGCTTATTCTCCTTTATCTTCCATTTAAAAGTCAAAATGTAAAATTTTTAAAATTTGCCCACTTTGCAATTTTTACATTATTAAGTTTTAGAATATTTAAATATGCATTCTAAAAATGTTTTTATATATTGTAAACATATGCCTACAAGCAAGCAAATATAATCTCTCCGATATTTTTATCTCTAATCTGCACATTAAATAAAAATCTTTTGTAAATTTTATTTTAATTATAATGTGTTCTTAAATTATATTACAAATTTTTTGAAGTTCACCTTCTCAAATGCTTATTACTAGTATTTAGATATGCAATATAATTCTTATATATAGTTTGTTTCCAGCTGCTTTGCTAAATTTATTTATTATTTGAAATTAATTCATAGATTTTAAAATTTCATTTTATATACCATGTTGCTTCATTCTGTTTTTTATATCTTGATAACTTTTTTTTGTATATTACAATGACTGGGGTCTGTAGCACAGTGTTGACAAAAATATCATGAAATGTCTAACTTTGTCTTGTTTCTGATCTTCTGATGACAGCATTCAATATTTCACCATTAGGCATCATTGTGATGCTTTTGTGTGGAGTGGTACATGATCAGCTTCAGGAAGTTTCCTTTTATTCTTAATTTATTGAGATTTTTTTAATCCTCAATGGATGTTTAATGTTACCGAGTATTCTTTTTATTGTTGTTCTGAATTTATGGATAAAACACTTTTCTTCTCCATTATCCTATTAGTTTTTTGGATGAATTACAATAGATCAGCATTAGTCAAACCAAGAGAGATATTGGTTTAAAATTCAATTTTCTTGTAACATGATTATCAACTTATGAAATAACAATTTTTAAATTCTTCTCAGAGTTCATGAGCATCCTCTTATCACTTTTTATGTTTAAAGAAAAGTAACCTTGTGCTAAAAAAAAAAAAAAATGAGACCAGTCTGTAGTGTCCACAGCATGATTCAGCAGGAACCTGTAAGGGCTTGTATTGTTTTCTTGATAAAAAAAAAATGCCCCATTTTTTTCAGAGGAAGTTACTCAAATATATGACAAGGAGAATATTCCTCTAAGATTAAAAATTCAAAATTTATACAATGTATTCCATAAATTGGGTATAGAATCTGTATCTTTCAATCTGAGACCCTATTCAAAGCACACAACTTAGACCCCTTTGGAAATTATGATATATGATTAAAGATAATCATGAATAGTGACCTGGAAATGAACACTGTGTGAAAATTTTAATATTCACTGTGACTGATTTTCAACACCATATAGATAATAGGAACTTCCAAGTACTGAAATAATGGAATTCTTATTCAGGGGGAACTGAAAAGAGTAGTTTGTTTTATATGGTGTGTATGTTCAGTTATAATATATGCTACCAATTTCAATATAAATAGCATGTATTGTTGAATCATAAACAATGATAAAATAATGTTGAAAGGTAGGCAAAGTCCTAAGGGAACTTCATATAGAAATTAACTTCTGTGTATGTTTTGTTGTAGAAATTTTTCTTTAGTTTTACTAAATGTCAAGAGCTTATCTATCATGGTTATATACTAGTATAAAACAATTAGGAGAAGAGTTAATAGTGCAATTTGCTTTTTAGTACTATTCATATATATGCATATCATTGATATGTGATTAACATAGAACTCCATAAACTTAACTGTCCTAAAAGGCAAGGGAAGCTGTTGACTGGAACCAGTAATTTCCTACCTCTCAAGGGTTCTCATTTGTAATAAAAACTATTTGATCTTTGAAAGTTTGGCAATGTGCTGTTAGGTGGGAAGAAAAGGTGATGTATAAAAAAATGTATTGCAACAAGCAACTCTCACATCAATAACTATTCACCTCTTGCATTCGTCTATCTCTAACTCTGAATTAGCATGAGGCCATGATGAGGTATAGAAGGAGACAGATCAGTCAGGGAATGTTTTCAGCTGTATTAGTGCGAAGTTCAGAATTCTAAAATCTATCTAGCACAGAATGCTCCCCAGAATTTAACAACCAAGTCTGGGCTGCGTGAGGACATGAAGCAAACTGCCCAAAAGAATATGAACTGCCAAACAAACTCAGAAAACACATCTATTGTGTGATATGCTTGGGAACTTATCACACATGGAAGAGTTTGTGTTTAATACTTCTATTCTGCCACACTAAGAAAGCCATGTTCCTTTTGAGAAGTAGTTTATTAAGGGGTATATTAACAACCTCCTTAAGATACTGCTGTTTTACTTCCACTAATGGCCTTGGGCTCACCTTTTAGAAGTTGCCTGATTGAAACATTTTTTTTTTATTTCTTGCAGTAGAAATAACATAGACATATATTTTTCACACAAAGGTGCTTTGTTTGCTTCTCTTCCCCCACTGACCCTGGCATATACGTTAGACATGTCATAATATTTTCAAAAGAATGTTATATTCACAAATATTATATTTTATATAAAGTCTATGACCTTAAAGTTTTGAAAAATCATTAGTACTTCTATTTGCAAAATGTAAGCTGGGTAGGACCATGTTGATTTCATGTGGCCATCTTCCAACTCCAGCTCTTTATTTGCCATGTATTCTCTAAGAGAAGCCACATATACAGAATATAGGACTATAAGCAAAGGCAAATTCATTTTTTGTGTTTACAGTTGCTTTGTTATAATCTGACATTTCCAGTACCAACCAATAGAAATAATGAATTTTCTGCACAATAGAAAGAACAATTATGTGACATGAGGAATTTTAGTTGCTTCTCTCACCTATAAAATCATAAAAGGTACTGGGAAACACACTGTGTATGTTTGTGTGTGTGTGTATGATAGATAAAAAGATAAATATTAGAGATGATAAAAGCTGTTTTTGAGTGAGTAAAAGAGATTAAAGTGCAAATGACATCTCTATAATAATAAAGTCCTATATTTCCTGACAGTAAATATGAATTGACTTAAGAAAGAACATGTAAACTTGCACATTTATATTATTTTTATAAAATAGAAAATTTTTTGAAAATTATCTTAAATAATAATTTAATTGTGAACATTTCTTTGTTGTTGCTCTGAAAAATGTATAGTTTTATTGCAGTGCTAACATTGTTAAAAGACTAAGCTTATTGAACATCAAGAATAAAAAATACACATACATTTCTCTATTTTCTCCTAAAAAACAACTTGCATTATAGTAAACAGATACTTGGGAGGTCAAACAATTTGTCTTAGTTCTACCAGAGCCATGGCAAAATTCAAATGAGTTCCCCAACAAAGCTCACTTCTGATAACTTGTATTTAACTACTCAAGTTTCTATCATTAATTGCTTCCTAGTTATGAGAGACTTAGATGAATCTGACTACATTTTACTGAATTTTAAAAGCAGTTATTGCTTTTCATATCCCTATGTCTGTATAAAGTGTCCCTGTATACACCACGTTTCTTCTACATAACTACTCTTGGCTTAACCTGCTTCATTGATAAGGGGCAGGTTTATCAAGGAATTAATATCTTTTAAATTTATTGGGAAATTATATGGATAAATATGTTTATACTTAAAATATGTGTATATCTATGCACAAAGTTATTGTATAGTTATCACTTTTAATATTATAAATGCTATTTTTAAAAAATCTTCTCTTAAATCTGTACCAATGCTGGAGGAAGTATTGACTGTATAGATTGTTTATGTAGATGCAATGTGTCCAGATCCAATTTGGCTTCTACTTAAGCAACTCTTGCTTCATGTATCATCCTTAGAACTGAGCTCCTATATGTGAATTCACTGTCTCCTCTAATTCCTTAGACTTTTACGTTTTTTTGCTCCCTTCTTCCTTACATACTTGAGATGTATGTGCAATGTGCTCAAATCCACAGGCTTAGTGTATGATGAAAGGCCACTTTCTCATTTACATCCATTATTCTAAGATACATAAATTGCTCTTAATCATTTTGTATAAATTTTCTCATAAAAATGTGCAAAGTAGACCCAGATCATAGAACCCAAAATAACTTAAGTCAAATAAAAGAACTGGGATATGATCCCTATACAATGAATAGAAAAGGATGTCACTGATATAGAGAAGTTAAGGCAGATGTGAAAGAATAAACAGGTCTCTATCTAGAACTGAAATTCAGGCAGCTGGGGTGGGTGATTTATCTGTTTCTTGCTGTGAATGATGTAGTCCTGTCAAAGGACACATAGATACGGTGACAGAATACACAATCTTTAATAATGACAATTGTCATATAATTAGAGGTATGTGTGTGTGTGTGTGTGTGTGTGTGTGTGTGTGTGTGTCTCACAGGTAAATAAATAGCTAACTGGATAGTTACATATGCACATACTTGCTTCCCTCATTTTACTATTCCTGTTTAAAAGACCACCAACATGTTTCTTGATTACCTTTGGATCTTACTACTAGAATAATATAAGGCATGAAAAAAAGCATCTTGAATGAATGAACTAGCATACAATGAGTGAGTGGGTTTCAATTCTAAAAGTAGATATTTTTTTGAAAAATAAATGACAGACTCTATCATCAAATTCTATATCAACCTCAAAATACTGTGATCTTAAAAGTTCCCCTTACAGATCATTCATCTTCTTAAATATTTTCACTGGCATTGACTACTATTAATAACCTTGAAGAATGTACATCACATCACGTAGGCCTTAAAATTAGTCATCCAGAAAGCAGTTTAGAAATAGTTTAACATGTACTATGGTGCAAAATTTAATAATATTTCTCCTTTACATCCATTATTCTAAGATACATAAATTGCTCTTAATCATTTTGTATAAATTTTAATCATTAGTTTTGTGCTATGACAATACAGGGTGAATACAATAATTATTTCTATCTTTTTTGAGGATTTATATTGTATGAGCTATTACTCTGGTTTATTTGACAAAGGTCATTTAATTGAAGTACTACAGTGATTTTCTTAAATTTCATATGTTTTTGAATATCATGTGTTTTCTTCTTCCTTATTGATTTGTGGAATTTGGTGGTTTGTTATATTGAAAAGATTTGATTATTTTCAAATTATTATTTTTTTGTAAATCTACTTTATCGGTGGCTTTTACACTTTCAAGTGTTTACTTCATGGCAGTTTTTTTTTCTTTTGATTCTAGATATGGGACTGCGTTAACCATCTTTTGTAAAACCATTCCTCATTGCACCACTACAGCCATGTGCCAAACAAGTATTGTTCCAAATTACTTAGGCGAGTGGTTTATAAAGCTGCTAACTACCTCTAGAATAACTATAAAATTGATATTCATTCTGTTTGAGATAAAGTTCCCATGTTGATATGGTGGCGGTGGTAGTACTAGCAGTGGGTATAGTGATTAAGATAATGATGATGATAAAATTACAGGTAATAGGTTTGAAGCATTGACTATGGCAAGGAAATAAACTATTTTATTTTTATCTAGCAGATGGGGTATTCTTATAACTACCATTTTATATGCTAGGAGATTGACTTTCAGAATTTAGATAACTTGCCTAATGTCTTACTGTAATTACTTTTTCTTGAAGGAGATTTTTAAAAATTCACTATTGTACCTTAAGTACTTGCATAGTAGTAGGTTCACAATAAAATTTATGGATTAAATGAATACAAAACATGGAACTGTTGGTGTTCAATCATGTTTGGTTGTTTAAATTGGTTTGGTTTTGCTCTGCTACGACATAATTTCTCCCATATCTTTTAAGATAACACTAAACTGAATATTGATTGGTGTTTAGTGGGAAGGAATTTTCAACAAATGGTATGGAAATCACCCCATGGGTAAAAAGAAAGGCACAAGAGTCTTTTTATCTCTCCTTTGAATGATTCTGTCGGACCTCTTCTGTTGTAGAAAGCACTCAAGATATCTTTTTTATGGTGACTTTCTAAATTCATCTAATTTCCAAAATGAGTTCCTAAATTTGCAACATATAGGTGAAATATGATTTCTTTTTGTTGGTTTACATAACAAGTACATACCTAGTACTTATTTAAGCTGTCAATTTCATTCATCAGAGAGGTTAGAAAGTTCCTTAGGAGAGCATAGAAGATTTCAATTCTGATCATGATTTCTTAGGATTAGGTTTTAACATTGTGTCTTTAAAAGTATTGAAATTAATTGATTGGTTATTAGAGTATCTTTGTGAAGTAGAGCCTAAAAAAATGTAAGTTGAGCCCAATTCATTTACATTTCCAAGGTTAATCCAGTGCAATACACTAAAATTTTACCATGTACTCACACTCAGGGCAATTCCCTATCATTGGATTGCACCATTCCCATTGCCTATTACTTTCTAATCTTTTTAAAGAGTATTTTATTATTATCCAACTTTGTAAACTAACAACCCTCCCTAGGTTTTTCTTTTCTGGTGCCAAAACAACAAAGCTCCAATTCAAAATGAAATATCAGAACTACATGACTTTCTGCGGCACTGGATCTCAGTTTCACAAGGCAGTGGAAAAAAAAGCACAGTGGGATGGAGTTTTGCATACACTGATTCTTATGGTTTCAGAGGTGGTGGTCAGCAGGGCTGTAGCATTAAAAATTCAAGTTTCCGTAATGATGGTCCACAAGGAAGAGGGATGAAAGGTTACTTTGAATTGTCTTTGAAGGCGCTAGATGGTGGAATAGCCTTTGATACCAGGAATCAGCACCAGTCTACTAAAATCAAGGGCATCTGTCCTCCAAAACAGGGGAGAGCAAAAAATAGATATTGATGACTAGCTCAAGCAGGGAAGGAAAAGGAGAAAATAGTTATTGCTCAGGTGTTTAGAGAGCTATGGGAAAGAGTGAATAAAAGTAGACAACATTTCCTTTGGAAAAACATGAAACAGTGGGTATTCTTTACTTGTCAAATGCAAAAGGTTTGAAAAAAATTGTTAAATGTGCCTTCTGGCTAGTTTGCTGGCAAATACAAGCTGTTCTCCCCAGATATCCACAGTTATGTGTTTCTTTTGCTAAACTCACTAAAATATTTGCCACTTAACAATTTCCTTATTCAAATTGGCTGGAGGGAGATTCATTAAGGAGAATAAGGCAACATAGAACAGAAAAATCAAATTATATAACATTCATATGTCCTAGCATATATATATAAATAAATTATATATGTGCTAGGACATATATAATTTATTTATATAAATAAACAAATAAATTAGTTGGGAATGACCAATTTGGCTTTCAAAAAATTGTTAGGCATAAACAGAGATTTCCAGTGAAAGATAAAAATATAATAGAGGATTATATTATAGGTTCTCTGAGAATACATATTATTAATATCATCTATGAGAAAAGAATATTTTTATACTACAACAATAGGCGCTAACACAGTACAAAATATATGGCAGTCTCTTTTATAATAGTAGCACATTTAATCTTCATCCTCACTCAATGTGCTAGATATTCCTTAACCATTTTATTGATGAGGAACTGAAACACATAACACTAGTAACTTTTCCCCAAACACATTTGAAAAAAGGAAAACTGTGATAATAATTCAGGATATATTGATAAAAAAATGCATGCTTTCATGCAAGGTGCTCTGCTCAACTGTGACCAATAGCTTCTATAGCATTTAGTCTCACAAAAAAAAAAAGGAAAAGAAAAAGAAAAAAACATTTGCCTTTAAAAAAAGAACCTAATTAATTTTCTTACTGCTTTTGTGCTCCAATTTTAATGGCCCATGAATACAGATATCTAAAATATCAAATATTCATGCATATAAATAAGAAGTGTTTAGGGCTCTGTTTCAAGTCCCAATTATTCATAATAATACTAGTACATAAGAAATATATGTGCCCTATTTAAGCACCTAGAAACCATACTAACTTTTGAAATACATATTCAAGTGTATTTTCAAACTTACAACTGTGTTTCAGTACTGTTTTCAAGAGCAAATATCTAACTTAGCATGGCAACTTCTTATAGAATATTGCTTCTATATGGAACGTAGTCTAAGAGAGTGTCACTGCAATGTGACACATGTACAATGATGCCTATAATGTATCAATTATGTATAGTATGCATGCAACAAAAATTTCTATGCATGTTCTTGTTAACTGAAATAGAAAGTCAAATAACTTTGATTGTTTTGAAGTCTGTAGTATCAAAGATGTACAAAGATGACAAGTATTTATTTTTAAAAGCTGGAAAAAATAATTATCTAATATAACATCCGTATGGAGTGGGGAGCTGCCCAGAATGAAAGTTGGATTTTGGGCAGGGAGTGGGAAATATCTGTGCAAGAGAGGACCGACAGCAGAGGCAGAAGATGAATTAGGTACAGGGGAGTAAGCAAATGAAAGAAATACAGTGAAAAATAAAAGCCAGCTTCTCACAAATGCAGATGGAATTTACAAATAAACAAAGGAAGAAAAACAGAATCTTATGATGTTGAATTGAGTATATCAAATTGAAAACTTAACTTTGGATAGGTCTTTGGGTAGACATATGGGTAGATGATAGAAAAACATAGACTAGGTTAAGTGTGTATATGTGTGTGTGTGTGTTTGTGTGTATTTATGTATATTTCTATACACATTCCTTAAGAATATCCACTTTGATTTATTCACACTAAAGTCACTATGATAACAGCTAGAATGCAGCTGTTAATTTCTAAATATAATTTTTTGCTGAAAGAAATTAAGTCGTCTTGTAGAAAAGACTGATTCTAGTGTTGAATCATAGAGAGTCCAAAATGAATCTTGAACATCTTATCCTTGAAAATAAAGTAGTCAAAAATTATGGAGTCATAAAAAGAGAATATAGGAGCTAAATTGAAAGATCGTGTCCACTGCCCAAATGTCATTTATAATTTGAACATTGAAACAAAGCATGATATTAACAGATTTTAAAATGTGTAATCAAATAGAAAATCACAAGTATCATAATCATATCAGTAGGTCAATGCATGTTATACAATATTTATGCAACATGCAGGTGTCCTACCCTTGAATACATATTAATTTAATGGGAAAAACGTTAATCACATGGCAGAGAAGCCTGGCAAACACTACCTTAATCAAGGGATCAAAAATAATTCCATCAATAATTGGCAAAACAATATCATAAGTCACCTGATCATGTGCCATAAAACAACACAATGTTACCTCTTTGATAGCCTTTCCAATAATGCAGAATCTGAATCTTTCCAATAATGCAGTTGTTTGACTCTGGAAACATTTCATGATCCCAAATGGAAGGGCAATGTCATCTTCAGAAAGTATCAAGGTCAACAATGAATTCACTACAAGAAAGTGTAGGAGAAACACTGTAAGACATTGGTGTAGACAAAGATTTTTTTTCTAAAGATATGACTCTTAAACCATAGGCAAAAACATATAGACAAAGAGAATTATATCAAAAAAGTTTCTGAACAGTAAAGGACACAGTCAACAGAGTTAAGAAACTAACTGCAAAGTAGAAAAACATATTTGTAAACTATTCATTCAACGATGAATTAATATCCAGAATATATAAGGAATCCAACTGAACAGCAAGAAACCAAATCTAATTGTTAAAATAGGCTAAAATATGCATAGATTTTTTTCAAAAAAAGACATACAATTGGTTAACAAATATATGAAAAATGATCGATATAACTAATCACCAGGAAAATGCAAATCAAAACCCAATGAACTTCCAATCCCAGTTAGAAAGTCTATCATCAAAAAGACAAAAACTTGTAAATAAGAACTCTTTATTAAAAATAAATTACTCTTTTAGTTTGAGACAGGATTTTGCTAAGTTGCTGAGGGTTTCATTAAATTGATGAAGTTGCCTTTGAACTTGTAATCCTCCTACTTAGGCCTTCTGAGCTGCTGCAAGCATTTGCCACATTGCCTGGGAAGAAACTCTTATATATTGTTGCTGAGAATATAAATTATTATAGTCAATGTGGAATACAGTTTGGTGATTCCTCCCCCCAAAACAAAACAAAAATCTAAAGACAGGGCTACCATACGATTCAGTACACAAGTGGGTATACGTCAAAAGATGAAATTATTATATCAAAGAAATCCCAGCACTCCTATGTTTGCTATAGAACAATTAAGGATGAACAGGCTATGGAATCAACCAAGATGTCCATCAAGAGAAGACTGGATAATGAAAATATGGAAATACACAATGGAACATTATTCAGCCATTAAAAAAAATGAGATCTTGTCCCTTGAAGGAGCATGGATGGAACTATAGGTCATTATATTAACTGAACTATATATAAGCTTAACTATATTAAGCCAGAAATCGAAAGACAATAGTCATACTCTCTACTATCACTATCCACTATCACTATCACACTATCCACTATCACTACCACCCCATAAAAATGTTCAGGTATTACCTCTGAATAAAAATAAGAAAATAAAGTGTCAAAAGGGAGAAAAACTGAAGAGTACTCTAGCCTATGAGAGATTAGAGGCAGAACTGATTACTGTGTATGATTCTGAACTACATTATTTTCTTATAAAAACATAATGTGATCATTGACAAAAATTTAATAATGTCTAAAAATTAGATGATAGTGGTGTATTAAATGTTAATTTCCTAATTTTGAAGGTTCTATTGTACAATCAAAGAGAAATGTATTTATTTGAAACTATCATGTTCTTTTTTTTTAAGTTTGATGTTTTTAGATACACATGACAGTAGGGTGTATTTTTACATATTATTCATACATGAGGTGTAACCCACAACAATTTTGGCCCCATTCTTATGGTTGAAAATCATGTGGAGTTACACTGGCCGTGTATTCATATATGAGCATAAAGAAGTTACATCTGATTCTTTCTACTGTTTTTCTTACTTCCATCCTCCTTCCCTTGCCATTCATTGATTTGTTTATTTGTCTTTTTTATGTTAAGTTTTTTGAGTTCTTTGTATATCTTGGAGATGAATGCTTTATTTGAAGTGCAGGTGATAAAGATATTCCCCATTTTATAGGCTCTCTGTTCCTGTACTTGACTGTTCTTAACTAAGGGTTGATATAGTTATCAAGTTTGTACCTTACTCTTAAAATATCCAGAGGGGGAAAAACAGTATTTTACCTAACTTCTCTGCAATTTTGAGTTAAAATTATATTTATAATGAATACATTTTATTTCATTTTCTAGACATTATCTTAGTAGGAACCTGTACTAACCAAGATCCTACAAATGTACAAATGGTAACATTTATAGGACATTTGCAAGTGGGTTAATTCATTTCAGTTACCAAATGCCTTTCAGGAAGGTTTTGGTGGTCTTATATCTCTAGAACTGCTCAACTTTCTATATGCAGTTTTATCATACACCATTCCTGATCAATATGTTGCTAAGACACTTAACATGAAACATGACTTTCTTATTTCCTGACCTGGCCTAACCTGGTGAGAGATTGTTATTGGAAAAAGCCACTCTATTTTATTTTGATTAAAATGCTTACCAAACATGAATGTAAATACTTTCAATTGGGTTCTCAGTTAAAATGTTAGTCTTGTGTGATAAGAGTATTGAAGGATTAAGTGAAGAAGATTTCAGCAGGTGTTTTGTTATAAATATTCCAAATATGTGTATATAATTATTAGAATGTAAGGCAAATAATTATTATTTGGAAAAAGAAGATGGCAGTTAGCTGTTGCTTCCTCGTTTTGATTTTTTTGATTCTTTGGAGGAAGAGGAGGTTTTTTCAAATTTATTACAGTACAAGATTAGTCTTTTGGTATTTCAGTGTTGTCCTTTATTCAAAAATTTAAATACATTGTAAATAGTATTTAATCAAAGCATGGCATACTATATTAAAAAGTCAAAATTTTCTCAAAATAACTATAATGAACGTATGTACTCCCTTACCTGATATTCATAAGTTTTCTATGTGTTTCTCTCCATATTTCTAAATAACATATTTATTCTCTTTTTCTTGATCCATAGTCTCATTTCCTCCTTGACTGATGAGGATATATCACACTTCTCATTCCACTGATAAAATTTTCCCTTCTAATTTAATAACACTATTTTCAGTTCCTCCATTAATTACCATTATAAATATTAATAATATGACTTCACTTTTATTTATTATCCTAGAAGCCCTAGATATTACGGCCTGTTCACCATCCTTTGTAAAAGGAGAATATTTGCATTCCTATACAAATAATTTCTATTTGTTCTCTAAATGTACTAAAGGCACTTTTGTTTTGTCTGTTGTGCAAGGCAGAAACTCAAGTGCTTACAAAGACATGGTTGGAAACATAAACAAGAGAACCAAGACAGAAATAAGAAATATTAAGTATCATAAATGAAGCTAAATTGTTTGGTTGAATGTTATTATTTGATACATTTAATATTATAGGTCTAAAATATCTAATTTTATTACATTATTTAAGCAAATAATAAAATTATAATGTGGATAATATTGCATAATGGATTTCCATCTGAAATTGGGAATAGACTCTTAAAGAGAGTATGTAAATGTTTTTCAAATCTATTACTCCTTTAATTTGTTTCCAGATACCTGCTCCTTTTCTTCTTTGCCAAAAAATGTCAATGTCATTCTTATATTTTGTTTTTTATTATGCACTAAGAAGTTAGCTTTGGATCATTCAACATGGAAAAATATTTAATTATGTTCAGTTTTATAGTACAATACAGCTGTTCACCAGTGTAAGTGCTTCCAAAGATGAATATAATCTTTTCACAATGATTTTTTTATATTTACAGTAACATGTCCCAAGGTATTTATAGAGTTCTAACGTGCCAATATTATCATATTTAATATTCAATAATATATTTTATTATAGTTCAAAACCATCCACTTGAAGCTCTTCACACCATCAATATTCATTGAATGAAGTGAACTGAACAATGTTAGTTCAATTTCATAAAGTAGCAAATCAGAGAACATTTTAAAAAATTCTTTAATTTCACAATTTATACGGATGTAATTCAGACTATTACTTTCATTTAGCAAAATGTCTATCTGCATAGGGAATTGGGTCAGATTATTCCTTGCCAAATGAGTTTCCCAAAGAAACCATTTCACTAAGAATGAGAAAATTGAATTATATATATATATATATATATATATATATATATAATCTATAGCTGGAGGCGATTACTAAGAAATGCTCAAACTATTTAAGTAGGTTTTGTGTAATATAAATAAGTAAATAAATAAATAAGAAAGCTAAAGTTTGATTCCTCCTTTTCATGAAACTAAAGTTTGTATCTTATGGAGATGCCAGGGAAAACTTTATTTCTTTCAATAGTTCAAAAAATATTATAACAACATTTTATTTTTAATGAACTGTTGTGCATATAGCATACTTAGTAAGCTGTTATTTCTATGATTTCTTAAAGTTCTGGTACACCTAGTTGATTATTACATTAAAATATTTCAATTCACTTTTTAAATTTCTAGCATAGAATAATTATTGGGGAACTGTATTGAGTGTATTTATAGCCTGGATCCTTGAAAACATGATGCAGCACTGTTATTTAAGTTTTTACCTAAAATTATATTAGTACTTATCACAGCTGAAATTATATCTCCATATAGCTGCAGTGTCTGGTAAGCTTGCCAGGAGCTACATGTGGATATTGAAATTAAAATTAAATTAAATTAAGTTAAATTAAATTAGATCAAACTAAAAATAATATTCATTTCCTCTATTACACTAGCTATATTTCAAATGCTTAATAGTTATAAATTGTAACCACCTTTTGTTGTTTTGTTGTTATTGTTGTTGTTAAAAACCCAGGGACACTTAATCACTGAGTCACATTCCCAGTCAATTTTTTATTTTGAGATATAGTATAACTAATTTGCTTTGAACCTCACGTAGTTGCTCAGGCTAGCCTCAAACTTGCAATCCTCTGCCCCCAGCCTCCTGAGTCCCTGGGATTATAGGTGTCTGCTGTCACTCCTGGCAATATAAGCTACTTATTAAACAACAGAGATATAACATATTTATATTTTTCCATAAAGTTGCATGATATGGTGCTGATGCTCAGCAGAGAAAATATTTTCTGAGTAGGCTCACATTTTAGGCTTCTTGTGTTCTATGTTTTCTGTTGTAGATGCTCCCTTTTGCCAATATAATGGGAAAGCAGGCATGGGCAACACAATAATGAATATGTGTTTTGTTTTGTTCCCACAAAACCATAAGTACAAAAGCAGGTGGTATACCCCATGCATCCAATGATAGGCTTTTTGCTTACCTTGACCTATATTAGCATTTTTATTGATCAGATTATAAGAAGATTTAAACATTTATTATAAGAAGCTTTAAACATTTTCCCACATATGTACAATATGTCACATCACAATAGTGAGTATGTTAAGCCCCAAATCTGATCAGTTTCTGACCACAGAAAATTGTTAATAAATATTATAGCCAGGTATTGTTTGCTTTATCTTTACAGTCATCAACTGCAATAGAAAATGCCTTGTTACTTTTATCTATTCCACAGAATTTCAGCATGAAGATTTTATTCATCACTAAAAATCAAAATTTAGAGAATTTATATTTGAATTTCCGTTAAAAATCTGCATGTGCATTTAAAATAATTGTTTTTTGCTGTACTCCATAGATACACTTTTACATACTCATCATCTATTAAAAAAATTCCATCACTAGACATTTGAAATTTCTTTCAGCAGCTCTAACTTTATGGTTGTAATTTTATTTCTCTATGAAGGCTTTTAATTTTGATTACGTTTCCATTTCAGTACATGAGTTTTATTTTTTTCCAAGGTGACTCAATCTGCAGTCATTCAATGCATATATGCTTTTAAAAATTAAGAATGCAAAAGCTATCTCTTTTCTAGCAACTAATATGATGTTATTCCATTTCTCTGGAAATATTACTGCAACAGTCATTTCTTTTGCAAATAGTAGCCTTGTATAATTTGGGGCTGCCAAAAGATCTGTCCTTCTCCTGATGGCTAAAATTATGAGTGATTTTATTTGGAAAAAAATGTTTTTGTTCTCAAGATGAGATCATCTTAGATTTAGTATTGGACCTAAATCAATGGTAGGCACATTTATCAGACAAAAGCAAAATCTGAGACTGATGCACAGAGGGTAGACTTATTGAAGATGGGAGGCAGAGAGATTGAAATAAAGTAGCCCAGTGTAAGAAGCTTCTAGAGCTATCAGAACCCTTAGGAGGCAAGGGTGAATTCTTCCCTAGACCCATTAGAGGGAGCTTGATCTTGCTGACACCTTGATTTGAAATTTTGGGATGTCTACAGTTATGAAAGAAGTGGCTATGGTTTTTAGCCAAGTTTTTATTAATTTGTATGGCAACTAATACAATTAGATATGAAAGTAATTCATTTTAACTGCTTCATTGAAAATATAAATCTATAATATTAATGGCATTCTATTTTATTTTTTACAAAGTACAAATAGTGTGGGGACTTTAAAGAAATGAGGAAAGTAATTTTCATGAATTTATATCTTCTGCTTTTCCTTCTCTGGGAGTGTTTGGAAACAATATGTTTTATATGAAATATTCCAATAAATAATTTATATGTAGGGAGGGCGTTATAGGAGATTGAATGTGGAGGCTCTCTACCACTGACTGAGTCACACTTCTATACCTTTTAATACTTTGAGACTAGCTCTGGCTAAATAGATGAGGCTGTCCTCAAATTTAACCTCCTGATGCCTCAGTCTCCTCTAGAGTCCTTAGATTTCATGAATTCATTGCTGTAATCGTTAAAATTTTTAAATGCATGAATGACAACAGTCTATATCTCTCAGTATATATCTCAGTTAGATTCTCTAAGTGAATCTTTCTTCCACGTAGGCAACTAAGTTTTAGTTGGGAAGCCAAAAGTTGAAAACGAAAAGGTGTGGCTTTTATTCAAAAATCAATTAATAATCTGTGAAGAATTTAGTTTTTCATGATATTTTGTTTTCAATAATTTCCTGCACCCCCACCCCCTAATTGAGAATTTTCCCAGAGACAAGCAAATCTATTGGCTTGCTCTTTATTTCCTTGTACTTTTACCAAGGTAAGTGCAGCCTGTTAGTGTTATCCTTACCAATTGTTTTTTGGGGGCTATTAAAAAGGATTCTTGAATTATTCTTTAGGTTATATTTATGTTTCTAGTAACTTTGTCTTCCCTTTTATAGGCTTTTTTTGTGGGGGAATATTGAATATTGAATTCAGGGACACTCAACCACTGAGCCATATCCATATCCCTATTGGGTATTTTATTTAGAGACAGGGTCTCACTGAATTGCTTAGTACCTCGCTTTTGCTGAGGCTGACTTTGAACTTGAGATCCTCTTACCTCACCCTCCTGAGCCACTGGGATTACAGGCATTCTCCACCATGCCCAGCTTATCTTCTTAATTTATCAGAATATATTCGAAATTTGCTAGGGAAGATTCTGCTGCAGTGAGAGCCTCTAGCACACATCACAGCTCAGTAGGGAAATTGTAGTGGCCTGGTCTTTATTCTTTTATTGATGAAATTGTTATTATTATAATAATGAAGATATATTAGCTCTGTATTGGGGGGAATATTTCTTTATCTTTGCATTTCTGTAATGTCAAAATGATATATGTTGATGTAGAGTTTTCCTTCATACCTGCTAAGTAAAACTTTAAATCCAGTTCTTAATCTTTTTTTTATTTTAAAAAAATTTTATTTGTTATTTATAACAATAGGATGCATTATAATTCATATTACACACATAGAGCACAATTTTTCATACCTCTAGTTGTACACAAAGTAGAGTCACATCCTTTGTGTCTTCATACATGTACTTAGGGTAATGATGACCACAGCATTCCACTGTCTTTCCTCTCCCTATAACCCTTCTTTTCCCTTCCCTCCCCTTTTCCCCTTTGCCCTATTTAGAGTTTATTTAATCCTCCCATACCTGCCCCCACAGCATATTATGGATCAGCATCCTTAAATCAGAGAAATCGTTCAGCATTTGTTTTTTTGAGATTGGCTAATTTCACTTAACATTATATTCTCCAGCTCCATCTATTTATCTTCATATGTCATGATTTTATTCTGTTTTAATGCTGAATAATATTCCATTGTGTATATGTACCTCATTTTGTTTATGGTTCATCTACTGGAGGGCATTTGGATTGGTTCCAGAGTTTAGCTAATGTGAATTGTGGTGCTATAAACATTGATATGGCTGTGTCCCTGTAGTATGCTGTTTTTAAGTCATTTGGGTACAGACTGGGATAGCTGAGTCAAATGGTGGTTCCATTCCCCATTTTCCAGTGAGTATGTGGGGAAAAAAGGCACACTCATACATTGCTGGTGGGACTGCAAATTGGTGCAGCTATTTCTTAACCTTTTTTTATGTTTATTTTGTCAGTTAATTTTTGTAATCTGTTACATATTTTTAAAGTATGAATTAGTCTTCTGTGTTTATATTGTCCTCCCAGATTTTGTCTTCTTTTTATGATTTCTCAATTTTTATATATCTTCCTTTTCTTTTGTTTCAAATGTTCTATTGATTTTTATCTTCTTCAAAGGCCTGTTCATAATACTTGAAAATTTCCTTTATATGGCTTTCAATTTTTGTGTTACTCTTGCAGGATCCTATTAAGAGGTTTTCTCATGTGTTGTTAGGTTTGTTTTTGTTCCTTGAATTTTTATTTTGATTTGTTTTCTTTAGGGTCACATTTTGTATCTCTTTTCCTTCCTATCTTTCTTCATTCCTTCCTTCTGCATTTTTAATCTGGGTTTCCATGTTCTTATTCTGGACTTATTAAGATATATGATGAGCATTGCATGTTCATTTATATTTAGAAATTAGGTATTCATAAAGCTGGTTGAGAGCCTAAATTATGTGTTTGGACTTTTCAACAGGAAGATGGCATCGTTCAGTGTGAAAGGTAGAGAACCATCAATTAAGAATTGTGATATCCAGATGCCTAGATGGGACTTTTTCCTAGCATACTAGCTGCTCAAGGTTTTCTAATTAATTCTTTCCTCCCTCCCTTTCTCTTCCTCTCTCTTTTCTTTCTTTCTTTCTTTCTTTCTTTCTTTCTTTCTTTCTTTCTTTCTTTCTTTCTTTTTTTTTAGTTTTGAGAACATAATTCTTAACAACTCAACCTTTTTAGGGTAATAAATAATTGGATGAGTAGTACTTTTTGTGAGAATAAAAAAGGAGTGTCAGTGAATCTTCTTTTATTTATTTTTTTTTCCATTTCACACTCCTGCTCCTGTATACTTGCAGTTTCTAAGATCTGAGGTGATATGATATTTTCTAATCTGCCTAAGTCCCTTGGACCTATAATTTAGGCTGAATCTTTCTTTGCCTTCATTAGTCACTAATTATCAACCATAGTTGAAATCTGTTTTTTGTTGATATAAGTACTTCCCAATTCTTTCAGTCCTTGCATTTTTTTATTTATAGAGTGTTCATAGAAGGAAAAAAATAAAAACATTTTAAAATAGAGACTACTGATGTTTTCTAACTTCTTTCTTAGACATATTTTAGTAAAATAAGAAAACACCGTAATAATGTCACTCAGGAACCTGGACTTACCAATAACGTCATCACAATGTCATAATTTTGTATCTAAAAATTAAAAACTAAATGTACTGCAATATCTCAACTTACTTAACCATATTTGAAAAGCAAAACAGAGCATGGATTTTAAATCCCACCAAAGAACCTAAACAAAGATGCTTGGAAATAAACATCTTAATATTCAAAATGCAATTAATTATATTTATCTTGTTAGAATATTATAAAAATGAATTGACACAATGTAAATGGTAACTTTTATGCTATCATAAAATTCAGTGCTAAATGAAGTTATGATTTCATATTCTTAATATCTGGATTGAAAATTTATGAAACTGAACTTATTTGTCAGGTCCATTTCAGAGGTTAATTTTTCACTGAGGATAGTAATTCATTGGAAATCTTGAGATCCTATTCATTCCATGATGTCTCTATTTTTACAGAAAATTTTGTCATATATTGTAGCAGAGATCTTCCCTGTGAAACGTGGCCCACATATTGAAGCTATGAGAAGAGAAAAGGCAAATTGTTTTAAACTGAGGCATGGAACATCTAGACTTTAAAGACCTTTTTCTTTATATTCATATGTGTTGAGAAGTGAGAGAAGTATACATAACAAATGCCTTAGAAATGTAAAAAAAAATAAAAACTTTTATTCACATTATTCCAAGTAGTTGCTTTTATATTAAAGCCTTTAGAACAGTGGGCAACAGAACCATTTATAGCAACATGAATAAACTTTAATTCATCCAGAACATTTGATTAACTACCATTTCAGTTTCATCCAACATGCTGGATAATCAAGTTATACAATACTTTGATATAAGCAATATGTAAGATTTTGCCATGGAATTCTTTTCAAAGCCCTAATTTAGCCTTTTTAAATATTTATAACCATCCTCACATACCAATGAAAATCAAGGTATATTCAAAAAAGAAAGAATAAAAATGTGAGCTTAGAATGAAGGAACAAAGTTCTTTCAATAATATTGATTGCTATAAGGTAGAGGTTTAAAGTTGAAGTGTATAATCATTTACCACAACACAGGTCTTTAAATTCAGACCAGGTCTGGACCATTTTTTTAAATGCAATTAATTGCATCTCTCTGAGTTTGAGTTCTACTAGGGAAAAATAATGCTAGACAGGGCTTCTCTCAAGGTTTGTTAAATCTTTCATGAATAAAATTTACCTGGGTTAGAAGCTATCTAATTAATGTTGAAATCATTATTGCTATGAGACAATTAGTTAAAGAGATTTTTATAAGAAACATTTTCACTGTTTCTTTGAACAAACATATTTTATGACCCCTGATTTATGACCAATATGGAGTTAGGGACTAGAAAGTTCCACTGTGAATGGAAAAAAGCATGGGCTGGCCAAAGTGCAGCTGACATTATAATTACCTGCAGGCAATCAAGAAAAAAGTTATGAATAATTTGCAGCTTTAGATGTGCCTAGAAATCTGTTATTATCTAGAAAAAAATAATAAGGAATCTATTTTTGAATGGAGTTTTCATTAACCAATGTTCAGGAAAAATATATTTATTCGGGGATTTGTAGAATGAAGAGTCCTTTCAGTCTCATGAAAAGTAGAGAGGAAAACTATGGTATTTGGAAAAGCAAATTTCATTTCATAGGCTGAAAAAGAAACCAAAATTTTCTCTCTCCTAACAGTTGCTGAAAAATAGTGTAACTGCAATAAGAGAACCAGAAGATAAGATCACACAATCCAGATTCAGAAAGATCTTGCAAACCTCTAAATAATTTGTATTATTTTTCAAGTAAGAAACTTTTAAACATGGAGACCACCTAAAGTAATATAATCTGTTTTATGTTTTTCTTTCTTTCTTTCTTTCTTTCTTTCTTTTCTTTCTTTCTTTCTTTCCTTCCTTCCTTCCTTCCTTCCTTCTCTCTCTCTCTCTTCCTTCCTTCCTTCCTTTCTTTCCTCCTCCTCCTCCTTTCTTCTTCTTATTAGTTGCTGATTGAGGAAAGTCAAATAGTAAAAAGAAATAGTGTAAAATTATTATGGTGCTTCAATATTAACGGAAAATAGTGTGCATTAGCAAAATGACAAGATGGAGAAGAGTGAACTCATTTTAAATGCTTTTAATGTAGAAATAGAGAGGGTTTAATATTTAAGCTTAATATCATATCACACATGTTGTGCCTCTGATAACGGATCAAGTGGATCAGAGAGGATATGTGGAATCATAGAGAATTCCACTGGTTCTGGTTTTTGACACTGGATGAGTGGTGACATCATTTACTCTGAGGATGAATTCTGGATGCAGAACAAGCTAAAAAGAAGGAAACAAAACTTTTCTGTCATGGTCATTATGAATTTGAAACATTTAGAAAGCATAATTTCAAGTAGGCAAAGGAACACATGAGTTTGGAAAATGAAGAAAAGTTGTAGCATGGAAATATACATTTAAAGTCACTAGTAAGTGATTAGCTTTTAAAATAAAATAGAAATAAAATTGATAAGGCAGAGAGAATATTTAAAGAAATTGCATCAGTCAGTCCATTCAAACTAGGATACACTGATTAGTTTATAGCTCTCAAAATCAAATCATTTCACCTCTGATATTCCTGCATTAACACAGAAACTTTAGGGGAGGACATCATATTTAGACCATAAGAATGTCTTACTAATTTTATAATAATCTCATTAATTCTGTCAACCTAATCATAAAAAAAATGCACCAAGTCAGTGTTGGTGATGGATTCATTCATTCTGTCTCTTCCATATAACATGAATATGTATCCATATCATTGATCTAGGGCCTTCCTGTTTCTCCTAATAGGGTGATAAAGTATATTTATCTACCATAGACTTTGAGCTGAGCCATATGATAGTTTGTTGCTAACCAGCAGTATGTGGAAAAGAGAGGGAATAGTGCCTATTTAAGCAGATGCTCTGGGAAGCCTCATAGGTTTTTGTTTGTTTGTTTGTTTGTTTGTTTTTATCATCCTCTTGAACTCTGTCACTCAACAGCCTGAAGCAAACTTGTACACAGTGAAGATGTTGGAGTTAATCACAGTTTAATCAGTTGAACAAAGCAGAGGCATAACCATAACTAATCTGTAGAACCATGAATTCTGTCTGTGAGTCACTGAGATTTGGAGTAATTGTTAGAGCAGGAAAAGTTGATGAATACAACAGTAGGTTTTCAGTCAGATCCACAGAACAAATGAGTCCAAGAACCTGGATTTGACTCCTAGTAGTCTGATTCCAAATATATTGCATATAAAGACAGTATTATTTTGTCTCTGGTTCAATAAAAATGAAATTTACAAGTCATTGATTTAAACAATTTTCCAACTCTACTGGTTTAGCATGTATATATATATGGAACCTATAGTGCACTAAGCACAGTGAAACAGCAAAAAAAAAAAAAAAAAAAAGTGGAAGTGAATGAATTATTATCCCTGCCCTCAAAAAGTCAAACCAAGAGCATAGTGCTGAATTACCCTTTTTGAGAATATTAACTCATAAATCTAGAACTATATTAATAATTTGAAAGTATTAACCCACCTTCCTTGGAGTTAATTCCTAGGAGAAAAATGAAAGCTAATTAGAAACTGGTTTATTGCTGGATTTTTTTCACTTTTAAATAAATATGATGGTAGACTTTGTGTTCTAAATAATGATATGTTTTATTCATTGCTCATTGGTGTCATGAAAATACTGAGCTTTATAAATTTCATTTAGTTAATATGTTCATTTTATTTATTGGATAAGGAATGTGAGGCTTAAAACTGTCGTCGAGTAATGTCAAATCTCATGAATCAGTAGCATAACTTAACTTCAAACTCCAAAGAATGGATTTTCTCACTCCTCTGTATTCCTCCTTTCTTGCAGTAGAGTAGCAAGGAGCATCAACTCATTCTTAACCGCATAGAGATGTCCTCATAGGCCCCATCAAAAGTCACTAAGAAAAAGAAATTCACTTAAAGAGGAAAATCTGTTATTTTGGTAATTTTTTTTAATGAAAAACTAGAACACCTGCCCCTTTGCATTGTCTAAGACAATCCTAAAATCCAAAGAATAATATCATGATAATATAACCATATTTTGACAGTTGAAATATTTCAGGGGAGTAAAGATCTGATAATATGGCTGAGGATTTGTGTATTGCTTGATAAATACTGAGGATTTATTACTAGCAATAATTAGAAATATAATGCATGTAAGCCTTCCTTAGAAAGATAGAAATCAACAGAATGGACAATTTCAAGCCAAACAAATAAAATAGACACATGTTTACAAAAATGCATATAAAAACACATGTAGACATGTCTTGAAAATGCAGTCTAGGAGTACAAATGTTGCCTTTTCCCAAAAGCAAATATCAATAATTGTGATGGACAAGATGAATTGTTTAAGATGACTAAGAAACTTGGGATAAATTTTGTCTAAAGCAGAATGACATTCTTTAAAATAAATGATAATTATGGGATGGTTTGTCTCTCTACCAATTTCTCCCATAATTTTCAAGCTTTAATAAAAATTATAATGGACACCAGATATCTGGTAAACCACAAAATCTAAATATTTTTGAAAAGCTGAAATATACTTTATGTTTTCTTTATCCAAACCCAATGGTCTTTGTTACATGTAATTTACAACATTTTATTTATTTATTTATTTTTATGTTTATTTGGTTTTTGATACTGGGGAGTGAACCCAGGGGTTCTTACCCACTCCCCACCTCTCCAGCCCTTTTATTTTTTATTTTGAGACAGGTTCTTGATACATTTCTGAGCCTGGTTTTGAACTCGTGATCCTCCTGCTTTAGCCTCCCAAGCTGCTGGAATTACAGGTATGTGCCACCATGCCTGGCTACTGTATCTTTGAATACTTTCTTTTTTGAAAGTGTACAAAATTTTCAAAACAGTATTCTATCATTTTCTGAGATAGTGTACACACATATTTTTCTTTGCTACTTGTTTGACCTTGTTGATAGGGACTTTGATGTTTTCTAAAGAAAAGACGACATTGAAGATTGTGGGACTATGTACAAAGAATGTGTTACTAAAATATATATTTTAAGCTTTAATTTGTCCTAAACTGGTTTACATGGAATTGGTATTGTTTTCAAATTAAAAATAAAAGTATTAGTTACAAAGAGAACAAAAACTGTTTCTCAAGTATGAATTGGTAAAATTGTATACATAAAAACAGTCTGTATAAGTTTGAATATTTTGTTTTAATATTTTAAATAATTTTTCTAGTATAGAATCTATCTATGCCTACTGAAATATATTTCCAACTCTAGGAACAAAAAGGCTAGCACTTAAGTCTGAATCAAGCATTAGATGCGTACAGTGTCATGTTCCTTAAAAATTGGATCAATGTACATTCTTCTTGGTGAAATACTTAATGTGAAATGTAGAATGTTGATGATACACCTTTATGGGATGAAATTTAGGAGTTCGATATGAAATCTTTCAGTACAGAAAATGCTATGTCAAATAAGAATAAAGAGAACTTTATAACAAAGTATAATTACTCTGGGATTTCATTGGCACTTCAAATAGATGGTTGCCTTTTCTTTGAGGCTTATGATGTTATTATTCAATGCTGTGGAGGGCTTTTTCTTTGATGACCTCGGTTTAAAACAAATAAATAACATTTGTGTTCTTCATAAATTTTATTCTCTACCTTTTTTTTCTCTTTTCTTAAGGAGAGATATTTACCCTTAAAAATTTCTCTTCAGGTTTTCTAACCTTTCCACAATGGGCTGGGATTTGAGTATATCTCATATGCATAATAGTCTCATTCTGGTTAAGTTGTAAGTTAAGTAAGTGTCCTGGTGACAGCTAAAGCAGCACTAATTCTTTGAATCATTCTGAAGTCAATAACTAATACATGTGAATTCAGTGGAATAAAGGATTTTATGATTTGTTTGTCTGTGAGACCTGGTCCTATGGGGGATACCTTACTGTGACTCGTACTGTTTAGAAAACAATTATTTGTAAAGATATTTATGAATAAGTATTTGGAGTAGTTCTTTGAATTCTTGAAAAAACTGTTCAATCTGTACATTTTACATGCAAAATCTGAGTAGGACTACATTTGGACTTTATATGAAATTTTTAATCTTTCCTGACTTTCTTTATCTGGTTTTGTTCTTGTACCTATTATTCTTATCCTTTGTATTTCTTTTTTGAATCTATTAGTCCAAAGAAGCCTCTTTACAGGGATTCTCTCTCTTTCTCTCTCTCTTTTAAATCCTGTTTCTAATGCTGTGTATCCTCAATTATATGTAGTAGTAGAAATACCTTTTCTTAATTTCTTAACTAATTCAGAGTGTTCATTTTATAGGAAGCATATTAGTAATGTATAATGTTTTCTGTATATTTCATTCTGTTTATTCTATGTTTGGATATGGTGGAGTATGTTGCATTTAATAAATATGTTCACTCATGGAAAATGAAAATCAACATCTATTGCATGTTAAATACCCAACAATTTCTGTAAATAAAATGATAAATAAGAATAACAAGTCATGCCTTCACTGAGTTCAATATGGGTGAGGAAAATATACTATAAGCAAACATAAGTTCTAAAAAGAAACATTTTAGGGACAAACTTTTCTACATATTTTTGTAATATGTTTTCTACATTTTCGCTAAATCTTCTTTAAGATCTTTAAATGACAACATTTATAATTTTCTTTCTCATAGGATGATAAGAAAGATAATTCACTTCTTCTTTTGATATGCATGTTCAATATTTACTTATTTCTAATTTAGAAATATGCCCTTTAGTTTGCAACATATTATAAAAGCTAAAATAGCTTTTTGAGGTCTTATATGCCATGAAAAATAATAATCTACATTAAACATTTCCACATAATTTCTGTAAAGGGTCAAATAGCAAATATTTTAGGCTTTGTGGTCCATATGGTCTCTGCTGCAACTAGTAAATTCTACCCTAGTGGCAAAAATGCAGCCATAGACAATACTTAAAGTAATGAATGTGGCTGTGTTCCAATAAAATTTTATTTATAAAAACAGGCAACAGGCCAGATTTTTCCCTAGGGTCATATTTTGCTAACCATTGATATATATTAATTACATCTCTATGGTAATATATTTTATAAAACATGTACATTACTTGCATAGTCAACAAAACTTACAAAGCTATTTAACTAGATTTTTTTCCTAACCATTCTGCTGAGTTTCCAGGCTTGTTTCTGTTTCTTCCTTGCAGCTTACAAAAAAGAACGTAGACTCAGTCTGAATCTAAAGACCAGCACTACAACTTAATCTGTAGGACCCCAGGTATTTGCTTAAGTCAAAATTTTCTATCTATCCTGTGATGATAAAAAAGTACATAATAAATAATGCTTTTGAAATAGAATTCACATAAGTATTTAAAAGTGCTAAATTCAGAGCTTAGGAAATAATAGGCATTTTATTAATATAAATTATTATTTTGTAGAGTTATTAGCTTTTCTAGCTTCCTTAGGGAGTAATATATATCATTTGTCATTCACAAAAATATAAAGATATCAGAGAAACATTCTTAAAATGGAAGGTGAATTGATGCCACTGTGTGTGTGTGTGCGTGTATTTTTTTGTACTGGGGATTTAACCCAAGGGTGCTTTAAACACTGAGATGCATCCCAGCCCTTTTTATATTTTGAAGACAGGAACTTGCTAAGTTGCTTAGGGTGGTATTGAACTTAAGAGCCTCCTGACACACTTTCCCGAGTCACTGAAATTACAGGTGTGCACCACTGCACCTGACTGGTGCCAGTATCTATCTATCTATCTATCTATTTATTTATTTATTTATTCTCTTATAGCAGTGATTTTTAAATTAAAGAATGTTTGGTAAGAAAAATTTCTAAGATATCCAGTTCAAACTTACATTATATCCAAAACCAAATAAAATATTAGTGCATTCTTTTCCATAAAAAATTTCTTTTAAAAAATATCTCTCTCCAATTCCTTTTAAAAACTTGTTTTCAGAAAAAGAAAATATCAAAGTTTATATTATGGAAATACCATTTCACAATAAGCAGTGATTGCTTGAAATTAAAATCCCTGGTAACCATAAAATGCGAAGAGGGAGAATGAAATGTGTATGTATTTGAATGAGTGAAGAGTTTGGATTATTTTATATTCATAGAGATGTGAGGAAGATTTACAGTCTCTTTATCTTTTAATTTTATTTTACTTCAGTGACATTAATATCAGTGGAGTAGCGAACACAATCATTGAGATACCATTGACATTCATGCTGTTGGATATGCTGGAAAGAATTTCTGTTAAGGCAGTGTGTGTACAAATATTGGTGCTTTTCCTTGTGATGAACATAATATAAAACCCTGAAGAAGTGTTCTGCTAGAAAAGTGAACCTGCCAACAGCAGATCAATACAGGGATGGTTATCAGTGCTGAGGTATTCACTAATGGCTATTCTAGGTCCTAGGGCAGTTAAAGAGGAGCAAATTGCATCTCAATAAGGGTTACAGGTCTGTAATGACAGTGAAATACAGAGCATAATGTAGAGAGTTTCAAAGTCATTTTTATCATGGAATTCAATCACTAAAATTTTATAGCATTGATGGGTTCTCAGAGTCTAACAAATCTTGTTTAATGTCCATTGTGTCACCATATAACAAGGTAAAAATTGATTATCATAATTTAATTGTTTTAAAATTTGATTTGGCATTAGGGTCTCTGCAATGCCCAAGTCTGTTGAACTTCTTTACTTGCAGGCCATATTAATGCTATTCAGTATAAAACTGGCGAATAAATTCCCATAAATCTCATATGTTCTCTCCATCTATCTAATGATATTATTAGAGGTGTACAAAACAGAGACTCTAGATGCAAGATTACAGAAATATCAGTTAAATACTGCTTTCATGTGATATAAATCAGTTTCATACTAACCAAGTGCAGAGTTCTTAGGGTACTTTATTACCACCAGAGAGAAAGATCCCTGTAATCTTAATGTTTTGCCTGGTCTAACACAAGGTTCTGAATCTAAGGTCCAAAGTGGTTGCTCAAATTTGAGGAATCTTGACTACTTTCCAACAATCAGACAGGAAATGTTCTTGAAGAAATTTTTGCTTTTTTTGTGTGTGTGTTTTTGAATGTCACACATAACACTTGTATTTCAATCCCATGTTGAAAAATTAATCACAAATTTATGGAAGGAACAAGAAAAACAGGGGAAGACTATCCAAAATGTGTCAATGTAAACATTAGGGTTCCTAACACTAAAAAGGAAAGAGTAAACAAATGTAGGGAATAATCAGCATTCTCCTCCATGCTTATCAAAATGTATATATTGATGCTCATTAAGAAACTGTCAATCACATTATTACATAAAAAATATGATATCATGTAGTTGACACTGAACCCCCCTAAAATGTCTGATTCAATGACTGGAGAATATTTGACCACAGAAATATCAAAGAACCAAAGTTTAGGAAATCAATAACCAAAATATATACTTTGTTAACTTTTCTAGATGTTCTTTACAGGTCTAAAAAATTCGAGGATATTAGTATCATCAAATAAATTGCAATAATTTCTTTAATGATAGATTATTGAATATATGTTATGTGAAGAATACAATGACTAAGGAAATTGAGTAAGTTGTGGAAACAAATTAGATCTGCAAAGACATGATCTCCTTCAAGTAGTATTAAAGTACAGTTGGTACAGTATCTAATAAAAATTGTGGGCTGATATTAATTTTTTGTCACCATTTTTGTTATAATTATTATATTAGTTTTATATTGTTTCTCTAACAAACTGACACAGACTTATAGATAAAGACAATGCAAATTTATTTTGATGGTATTTTAGATGAAGACTGTTATAGAGCTCAGCAGCATAAAGTTAGGTGTTTATAGGGCTGTACTTTTTGTTTGTTTGTTTGGCGGGTAGTAGGGAGAATCTATTTTATTTCCCATTTTTTCCAGGCTCTGGAGGCATCTCCATTCCTTGGGTTATAGCCCCTTCCTGCATTTTCAAGGTCAACATTAGCAAGATATATCTTTCTCAGGTCCTTTCACTCTGATCTGCTCTTCTGCTTCTTTAGTACTTTTAAGGATCCTCATGTTTTCATTGGCTCTCAGGAAAATCAAGAATAACCACCCACATTTAAATAAGCCAATCAGTCATGTTAATCTATCTCCAAACCTAATTCCATATATCCATGCTAGAAAACATATTTACAAATTCCAGGGATTAGAGTGAGGATATATTTAGAAACCATTATTCTGTTTACCTTAGTTATTATTTCATAAAATATTCCTCTATTTTTACACTTAATCGTTTTAAAAAGAGACTAATTAAGTATGGGTGAAGCTAGATTAGTCAAGCTAGGGGTAGAAATAAAACAACTCTGTGTGATGGAAAGAAAAAACAAGCCTGGTTATGAAATGAAATGACAAGAATACTATCCTGAAAAACTAGTGCCTGGGGAAAGGGTTAGGTCCCCTCTGCATCATCAGGAAACCTAATTAACGATAGGCCTAATTAATCTATCTTTTGGATTATAAGTAACTACCCCTAGGAATCTAACTACTAACCATTGAAATGTAAACACCCCTGTGGAGGCCTAGGGCTCAAATCTAGAGATTTATCGAGGCCTGTGAGAAGAGCCAGTTTTTCCCCTTATTGCACTATGCTTCTCTAAACATGCTTCCTGCTAGAAACCCTCTTCAGGCCTTCTATCATGGAGACTAGAAATATTACAGCACCAGATAGCCTATAGATGCTGTAAGAATCTGGAATCTGATCTCTGGGCTCGCCACTGTGAAAATAAAGTTTGAGTTCTCCCACTCTCCAAATGCTCTTTGCTGCTTCTTAACCAGTCTGATTCCCCACAACAATTTCATCAGTTATTCTTCCTTGTCCAGTAATTTAGGATACATGGGTCTGGCAAAGTTGTATTGAATAAAAGAGAATTTTGGCACGTCCTTGAGACTTTTCAAAGTTAGACCAGAATGCAAATGGATGATCAATTTTAGAAAATGGAAAAAATAATTTCCAATATATTTGCCCTTGCTACATGGGGAGATCCAACTGCCAAAAATTCACTTAGGATTATAGTATTTTGTGAGGATTCTGGAGAAAAACAAAAGGCATAGAGAGAAGAAAGAAAAGGAATAAAGAAGGGTGGAAAAAAAAGAAAGTTGGAGTGATTTACTTAAGGAATTGGCTCATGTGATTGTGGATGCTGGAAAGTCTGAAGAAATTCCAAAGGAGTTGATACTGCAGTCTTGAGTCCAAAAAGAGTCTGAAGGCAGAATTCCTTCATCTTCAAGAGACTTCAGTCTTTTCTTCAACTGAGAAGAAGCCTACCAACATAGTGAAAGATTGTCTGCTTTACTTAGAGTTTACAGATTGAAATGTTAATCACATCTAAAAAAATATCTCCAAAGAACACCTAGCCTGTTACTTGATCCTACACTGGGTACCCTAGCTTACCTAAGTAAAATTAACCAACAGGAATGGATAATGGAGGACTAAACAACGAAAAGAAACAGATGTGTCCGCCAATCATCATCACTAGACTGATGGAGGCAACAGGAGTAAATCCAAATGGATATAGAATATTGAAAGTATGAAATCTCAGTTTTTCAAGAAATTTTTGTTTCATAAATGGATAGCAGCCAAGCAGATGAATAGTTCTTGATAAAAATTAGTTCACTCATTTGTTCATATAATAAAAAAGTGCTTTCCACATGTGAGATGTGTTCTTTAGGTTATGGAGAAAAATTAGCAATGGGACAGAATGTCTGCTTGCAAGATGCTTACCTTTTATTGATGGAAGAGACAATTCACCTCTTCCTTCATCCATCCTAGAGCAAGCCTCCAGGACTCAAACTTATTCAAATTCACCTCAGCAACTCTATTCAGTCACACTCCAGGGTATTACTTTAAAAGGATCTAAATCTCCACACTTTAATGACAGCTCATGCAATTAACATCTCCTAAAGGGAATCTAAATGCAAACAGCTTATGCTAAGCAATATCCCTGAAGGAGACTTTAAGCACCTATCCCCTTAGGAAGAACTTATGCAAACACGTATCAGTTGAAGTAGTTTACCCTTAATAAACATTTATTCAAACTCATGTCCTTAAGCAAATTTTGAAATCTAGTTGCCATTCTTTATTCTATACACACACAAACACATGCACCCACACACAAACATATAGGCCCACAAGCCTACAAACACCCATACATGTTTATTCATGCTGGCACCTGGCCACACACACCACCACAAAGGCATTTCTTATGGTTCGTTTCAAAGAGTTCATTTGACTTAATCAGATAGCTTGGCTTAATTCACTGGACAAACTAGATAAAAGTTTTATGTCACTAAAATTGTTTTATGAGATTTGTCTTAGTCTACTTTCTATTTCTATAACTGAATTCTTGAGACTAGGTGATTTCTAAAGGAAAGGAATTCAGGTCAGGATTCTTTAGGCTGAGAACATCAACATGTGATGGCCACATTTATTGAGGGTCTCAGACTTCTTCAGAGAATGCTGAGAGTTAGAAGGACAAGTGGACATGTACACAAGAGAAAAAAATCCTTGAGAGGCAATACTGGAATATAACAACTTTCTCTCACAGTAACTAATCTAGTTCCATGAGAGTGACAACTCATTCACTCTTGTGAATACTGATCCAGTCCTACAATAAAGGCATTAATCCCTATATTGATTGAATCATCTCTTAAGGGGCCCACCCCCTAACCCAGCCACAATGACAATCAAACTCAGTATGAATTTAGAGGTGACAAACAGTATTCTGACCATAACAGGATTTATCATACAAATAGGACTTTGATAATTTAATATGATTTTTCAGATAGAACTTGAAACTAAAATCAGTGGTTGCTATTTATTCCTTAAATTATTTTTTTTCAAAATGGAAATGAAAATAAAAACTCAAAATACATTAAAATACAAAAGCAAAAATTAATAAGAGGTAGAACTTACAAATATAAAAAAAGGTTGACAATTTGATATCTGAGTATAAAATTGGAATAAATCCTGAGTTCCATTTTTTGTCATATTTGAATAGCATTACAATAAATAAAAGTTGGTCCTTATAAAGATATTAGCTTTAATAGCTTGGTATTGAGGTCTGAAGAAAGAGATGAGTCTAGACAGATAGCAAAATGGATCCCTGGACAACTTACTTAGCATCAAAGCACAAACAGCAGCTGCAGGTTTCTGTTGAGAAATTTGCAAAAGGGTTATTTTTAGGTAAAGACATAATGACTTGGAGTCCATAGAAAATCGAAATCTATGTGATCTGGAGTCCACAATGTCTTCAAAGAAGGAAAAAAATGCCTGATCAATATTTCAATTAGACAAAATGTTGTATAAATGCCTCATAAGCAATGAGTGCCTTACCTAGAATTGGGCTGGGGGCTGACTTCCTTAAACCTATGGATTGATACAAATCCTAGACAATAGCCATCCACTGGCAAGGCGACCTGCTCAGGTCTCCTCCCAGCCTGGGGAACTGTGCTTCACTTTGCTTTAATAAATTCTTATACCTTGCTTTCACCACAGCTGTCTGTGAATCTCATTCTTTGAAATTGAAAGACAAAGAATCCATCCAACTCCATGCTCTGGATTACGTGATTGAAAATGTTAAAAGCCAGATATTAACTATAGTACAATTGAGTGTTACAGTTTTTCATCATGCTGATGAAAATCATCCACATTTTACAGGGCAATATGTGAATTTGAAGAATAACAATCTACAAAATAGATGATAACTTCAAATACCAATGATAATGGAGATAGGAACTTCTGACCTATTACTGATAGAAAGAAACTGGGCCAAGGGATACAAATATCAGGAAAAGTTTTAAATGGAAGTAGTTACTTCTTAGAGAAAGGCAAGGGAGATAGCACTAACAGAGTGAGAGTGAACGAGAACGGGTTATTTCCTGAATAAGGGAAGGGACAAGTATTTATCAAGTTTGATTGGATAGACTGGTGTCTGGTTGATCATGATCTCAGTTCTCCTTTGGCCAGGTGGCTTCGAAGGGGACAGTCTCCATTTGTTTCACAGGATGTTTATCAAACCTGAGATCTTGGTGCAATTCAGTTCCCATGAAAGTGTTTGCTTTTTCTTAATCAGGCATTTCTTGATCATGGGGTGATCTGCCTACAAGGCTCTGCTATTCCTTAAAGGTAGAGCACAATGATTGAAGACTTCTGGGTACCACTCTAGGGGTCTGGAACAGGATGTGGTAAAACTTGGCAGTTTGCAATCTGTGGAAAATATCTCAGTTACTCTGAATATTATTATCTTTGAATGAGATAGATTATCAGATTTAGAGGAACACCCCTTAAATGCCTATGTGTAGAGTTGAACAAGAATATGACCCAAAGTTAAAGGCCAACAAGACAAGAAACTGCATTAAGGCAGAGATGCCAAGACTTTACCCTTCTTTTAGTTACCCCTTGGTCATTAGTAAGCCCAAGTGAAACATCAATGTCTTGTAGCAAAGGCAGTCTTTCTTAGGACCCTGATGTAACTGAGTGCTTGGGCTTATCCAGTGTTTATGGTACTGTTAATGTGTAATAGGTCATAGTTGAGGCCTCAGCAATGCATCTGCCCTTTGTTCCTGGGGCCATCCCTGACTGTGTCACCTAGACAGACAAATGTAGGAGTTTTCATGATTCTTTTAATTTTAATGAAAATTAATCATTTTTATTTTTTTACTTTAGTCAATAACATATCAAAATTCAAAGATATGAAGACACATAACTTGATTGCAGCAGAAACCAAGATTATTTTCCAAAGTCTCTGGGTTTCATGCATTGCATGTCACCAATATACTCTTACATGTTATCTTTAAAAAATAGGACTTGAACTAAACTGAATCTCAGGATCCTTCATAGAGATAAAAATAAAATTGCTGTGAGTTGGTCATTATTGAAAACATTTTTGAGGATGATATGAATATTATCATCATCTTTTCTAGATTCTTTCTACTTCCTGTGTTCTAGTTCTGTTTATACCTCCAAGATGGAGACTTGTATTTTATTCTACTAACCTTTGAGACAGAACTTCTTATCAAAGATGCTGTTCCACACATTCCTTATACCTATTTTTTCCTACAATTTTCATAGCACAACACCTAAAATAATTGATATTGATGAGAAATGAATAGAAGGTCAGGATATTACTTCAACTGAATTATATTGTGGTCTGGTTTTGCTTTTTAGTAATATTTTACAAGAGAAGGCAATAATTTAATTTTTGTGATTAAGTTATGATATGTTTGAGGAGAGGCACAGTAAAAGTTAAATATCCCTTAAATTATTAGAAACGCAAGTATCTGCATTTGCTACACTGCAAGTCAATTTTAACCATATATGACTGATGCAAGAGAAAGAATAGCCTAATAATAATAAATTCCTACAATTTTTAACATTCTTTCAAAACTAGAGTGGTAGCAAGTCCTTGAGTTATAGTTTATCTAAACTTTAGGCTTTATTGAGTTTTTCTGAATCTTTCCCTGTGCTATTTTAACATCATCTTTTGTACATTTGGTTCCTTGTACCTTGTGTTTGTGTAAGTACATAGGTGTGCAGGTACATATTCATGTGAATAAGTATATGTGTGTATATATACACACACACACACACATCTAGATGTGCACACATACCTGTGTCTGCCTATGGTATGTTATGTATGTACACACACAAACACACACACACATATATACTTTTCAATTATAAAGAATTTCATTTCTTAGAAGCTTATAATGAAAAACATACAGCAGAGTTAGAGCATGGAGTAAAATCAGAGACTTTTCTAGGTGTCCTTTATCAATGGTTATTTCTAGTTCTTGTAGAATTGTTTTAGTTTATCTACTATTAAAATTTTGTTTAGTTCTTCAAAAGCAATTATGCCTTATGAAATCCATGTTAATATGAAGATTTCCATAAATATATTACAAATTGATGTAATCTGACATTCTCATTTAGGTAATCTGACCAGCTATTTGAAGTATAATTTTATCACTAAACTTATGTTGATAGCTAGTTATGAAATTGTAAGTAATAAAATTCTGCTCAATATTATCTACTCAAAAATTTCATGTAGTATGTAATTGAATTCATCTAATTCCTTTGTCTACCATTTATTTTAACACTTTTCTATTGACTTATATTAACATCTACTAGTAATTCCAGATTTTCATTTAGTACAGTGAATTGTTTAATATTCTTATTTATTTAATAAAATAGTATTTCTTTTCTTCTTACAATTCCTAATCTAATTTGACAACCTGTGTTTAGTCCAAATGTGTGGGCACTTCAGTCAGATGAATTTAGTAGCTGTTTCCTTGATTTTAAATCATAGACAAATCAAGTGTGTTTGATATGATGTGGTCAAGTTTTATAAAGTACCTGGGAAGTCACATATTTCTCTCGATCTTAAAATATTGACATAATGTGATATAATAAAACATAAATTGATTAAAAAAAAAGAAGAAGAACTGAAAGTCCAGCCATTACCAATGTGTTTGTTAAAGAACTCTTAAAAGGAGAATGATATGCCTCCTTTTTTTTAACCTGTATTTCACATGACAACAACAGATCTATAATTCATAAATGCCACAATTTTAAGTTAGTTATATACAGGGATATTCTGTGATTGAAATATCACACAAAAGTCTCATCATTTTAAAAAATTATTTTTTTTCCTTCTAGACTTTAACTCTGTTTCAATTCATTTCTGATTATATTTTTCTGGAGTTATTTACTTATTTGATTTGGAATGAGTGTTTTGTTGGCAGATGAACTCTCTGAGGAAAGAGATATCATGCATTGTTTCAGAATTTAGCACAGTATTTTCTTTTGTATTACTAATGGGATATAACATTGGATCAGAACTTGAACTCCTAATAAAATTAAAACAGCAAGACAGTAGCTCCAGTTTTCAAACCCAATCCATATAAACCATTCCATTACATTAATTTATTGTTTTTAAAAATAACGTATGACAACCTACCAACTCTTTCCACACCTTGATGTTTTATAGACCTTCTCTACCTTGAAAACATTTTTTTGCAACTTTTCTTTGTTACCAGTTATATACTTTCAACAAATATCACATGTACTTTTTTTTTTTTAAGAGAGAGTGAGAGAGGAGAGAGAGAGAGAGAGAGAATTTTTTTTAATATTTATTTTTTAGTTCTTGGCAGACACAACATCTTTGTTGGTATGTGGTGCTGAGGATCGAACCCGGGCCGCACGCATGCCAGGCGAGCGCGCTACCGCTTGAGCCACATCCCCAGCCCACATGTACTTTATAATACCTGATTTATTAGAAGTCTTTCCCATCATTTCTACTTATTTCATTTTGCTATTTAAATTTTTCTATGGAAAACCTAACTTTTTAACCTGCTGATTGCAATGTTTCATATTGTGCCTTTAAGTATTTAGCTGACAAAGCAGATGGAGGAATACTGGACATCTAGGAGGACAGATGTATTCAGTAGAATGTTCAGAATGACCACAGCCACTAATTAGATCTCCTGTGGGGAATGTTGTGCCCTTGAAATATTTTTGTATCCTTGTTGCTCTAAAAGTCTTTAAAATAGAACTGTGACCCTGATTGTTAGAGCTAACTTTGAATATTTATTTTCTACTTTTTAGTAGCTCCAACTTTTCAGAAAGAATTTTATAGAATTGGGAGATGAATAGATAGGTTAGGTTGAGCTGGGTTTACTATTATACCTAGGGTGGGACTTTTAATGTATATGTAATGTATCTTCATTGAATCAATTTATGTTCTTATTCTGTTAGAAGACAAAGCATTAACCTTTTGAAAGCAGAATGCAGCATTTTGTAACATTGATTGCTAAGGTTTGTAGGATTTAAAAATGTGTTTACTTTATATGCAAGATTTGTTTTGCTCTCTTATGATTTCTTGGATCTTAAAGTAAATTGAATCTCAACAATCTGTTTCTGTTTTATTGCTACACCAAATCTAAATTTTTTCTGTATTTCTTGGTGTGGTCAGGTAAGGTCACAGAGTGAAGGAGTAGGGAAGTGCCATAGTGGAAAACATGTTCCCTGACTATTCCTTGTTTCAAATAGGAGAAAAATGATCCGGCTGATACACGTTTCATCATTTCTTCCTTAGTTTGTCCAAAAAAAAAAAAAAAGACTATTTCTTTCTTTGTTTTAGAATAAGGGAGTGGAGCAAAACCAGGTATTTCCTACTATTGGGACTTTGTGCTCATGGGAGGGATTATCAGGATTAGGAAACTGATTCTTTCCCTAAAAATAGCTTCAAGACCTCCAAGAGGCAAGTCAAAGTAGACATGTGGATAGTGAAGTCTAGAAACGAAAGTATGAGCTAGATATAAGTAAAGAGAAGCAATGAAGATAAAATTACTGAGAAGGAGAACATAAAAGAGCACCAAGTTTGGGAAAATGAAGGGCACTGGGACTCACCAAAAGATCTGTTTTGATGATGTTAAATTCAGGATTTTCCCTTCCACACTCAGTGTTTAAGGATGAAATTTCCAGGGGCTATTGTTTCCTCTTAAAGATGATTGGTTAGGGAAATCCATATGCAACAAAATGAAATTGAATCCCCATCTCTCACCATGCACAAAAGTTAACTCAAAATGGATCAAGGATCTAGGAATCAAACCAGAGACTCTGTGTCTAACAGAAGAAAAAGTAGGCACTAATCTCCGTCACATGGGGTTAGGCCCCAAGTTTCTTAATAAGACAACTATAGCACAAGAATTAAAACCAAGAATCTACAAATGGGATGAATTCAAACTAAATTTTTTTTTTCTTCAAGAGAAATAATACGTGAATAGGGAGCCTACATCCTGGGAACAAATTTTTACCTCTCACACATCAGATAGAGCTCTAATCTCTAGGATATACAAAGAACTCAAAAAGTTAAACAACAAAAAAACAAATAACCCAATCAACAAATGGGCCAAGGACCTGAACAGACACTTCTCAGAAGAAGATATACAATCAATCTACAAATACATGAAAAAATGCTCACCATCACTAGCAATCAGAGAAATGCAAATTAAGAGTACTCTAAGTAGGTCAAATATCTTGATGTCAAGATTTTCATTCACTTTCCTTTTCTATTCATTTGTTGATGGGCATCTGAGGTTGCTTCTATAACTTGGCTACTGTGAGTTGCATTGCTATAAACATGATGTGCCTGTATAACTATAATATGCTGATTCTAGATTTTTTTTTTGACAAATAACAAGAAGTGGTATGATTGGGTCACATGGTGGTTTCATTCCCAGTCTTTCTGAGAGATCTCCATACTACTTTGGAGATAAAACTTTGCAAAGTGTTTGCACAAATTTGCAGCCCTACCAACAATATATGGGATATGTAAGTATACTTTTTCTCCCATATTCTCACCAGCACTTATTATTATTTGTTTGGTTTTTTGGGGTTTTTTTTGTTTGTTTTTTATTGGTTCTTCACAACATTACAAAGCTCTTGACCTCTTGACATATCATATTTCATACATTAGATTGAAGTGGGTTATGAACTCCCAATTTTACCCCAAATGCAGATTGCAGAATCACATCAGTTACACATCCACATTTTTACATAACATGACATCAAGATATTTAACCTACACAGGACATATAGTAAAGAGAAAGCATATCACTAAAAGTTCGTTATATAAAAATAGAAAAGAGGTCTTTAGTCATAAAGAAGAAGAAAATTTTGCCATTTGCTGGTAATCAAAAAAAAAAAAACTGGAGAGCATTCTGCTAGATAAAATAAACCAGATTCATAAGGTCAAAGGTCAAATGTTTTCTCTCATATGCTAAAGCTAGAGGCAAAATGAAAAAAAGATAGTAGAATCACTTGAAAACAGGGAATAAGTGAAATATAGGAAGGGGAGAGAGAAAGGACAGTAAAATCGGTAAACAGTATAATGAAATTTACCAAACTATGCTTTGTACATAAATAAATATACCATGGTAAATTATACCATATATTGGAATATATGTATATATATATATATATATATATATATGTGTGTGTGTATACATATATATTTAATATATATATATGTATAATTCAATACAAACACACATATATATAGAATTAGAAAAGCAATATACATATAGGTGTGTGTGTGTGCGTGTGTGTGTGCGTGTATATATATATATATATATATATATATATATATATATTCCATTAAAATCAATAAGTAAATAGAAGGAAAGAGAACAAGGAGAGGGAGGAGAGAAGGGAAAGTGAAAATACTGTGGACTGAAATGAAGCAAATTTTCTTACATGAATGTATAATTATGTCAAAATGAACCCCTAAAGTCAAACAACAACAAGTGCTGGCGAGGATACAGGGAAAAAAGATACACTCATACATTGTTGCTGGGACTGCAAATTGATGTAGCAATTTGGAAAGCAGTGTGGAGATTCCTTGGAAAACTGGGAATGGAACCACCATTCCTCTTCTTGGACTATACTCAAAAGACCAAAAAATGGCATTCTACAGGGACACAGCCACATCAATGTTTATAGCAGCACAATTCACAATAGCTAGACTGCGGAAACAAACTAGATGCCCTTCAATGGATGAATGGATAAAAAATTGTGGCATTTATACACAATGGAATATTACTCAGCACTAAAAAATAACAAGATCATGGCATTTGCAGGGAAATGGGTGGCATTAGAGCAGATTATGCTAAGTGAAGTTAGCCAATCCCCCAAATACAAATGCCGAATGTCTTCTCTGATATAAGGGAGGTGACTCAAAATGAGGTAGGGAGGAAGAGCATGAGAAGAAAATTACCTTTAGATAGGGAAGAGAGGTGGGAGGGAAAAGGAGGGAGAATGGGAATTGCATGGAAGAGGGAAGGAGACCCCCTTCATTATACAGAATATAGGTATAAAGATGTGAGGAAAATAAAAAGAAAAAGAAGTGAGTCACATTAGATTGGGTAGATAGAAGTGATGGGAGGGGAGGGAAGGGGAAGGGGGGAATTGAAGGACAGCAGAATAAAGCAGACATTATTATTGCTGTGGGTATATACGTGACTGCATGACCAATGTAATTCTGCAACCTGTACACTCAAAAAATGAGAAATTATATCCCATCTGATTCAAATGTATGCTATGTCAAGATCATTGTTTTCTCATGTGTAACTAATTAAAACAAATAAAAAATTTGAATTAAAAAAGATGATTTGTTAGCATTTGTATTTATAAAAATACAAATGTTGTGAATGGTTGTACTATTGCAAGGGATGTTTAATGACAATTTGAAGTATTATTAAATATTGAATTAATACACTACTACTAAATTAAATTAAGTGAGAATCAAAAGATGACAGAAAGCTCCAGGTATTAGCAGATTCTTGATCCAGGAACAAAAGAACACTACATTTTAATATTGTCCCTTGAAGAGTAAAGAATCCAACTTGTCTCCTGCCCTCTCTTTTTCATGCTGGTATTAGTGAAACTGATGTTTTTTTGTGTGTGTCTTCCCTAAACTCTTGAATTTCCTAGCAGGTTATGTCATAAAATTAGAAAGATGACATAATGGCCCACTAAGTTTAAATCAGCAATTATGTCCAATTACACACCAATTACAGAATGTCCAATTACACACCAATCTAGTAATCTTGAGAAAAGGTTAACTGTGCTTTCATCTCATCTCTGTAAGAGGTTGGATGAACTTGTTAGGCCTCTTTCTTAAGTATGAAACAAATATAAACTGATCTAAAGAATTTAACATGGTGCTTGGAAGGTATTAAATGAATAAACAATGATATTTTATATCCTTATAATTTTAGTTGTTCCTAATAATATATGTGTGTCTACAGAAACTTTTTGTAAAACCTTACATTGTATTATAAAAGGAATAGTTAACAAGAATGGTATAGGCCTCCCAAAGTAACAAAACCAAAGATATATCAAAGAAAGAACACTTCAGATCAACATCTCTGATGAACATAGATGCAAAAATTCTCAATAAAATTCTGGCAAGTTTCAAACAAAAACATATTTAAAAGATAATGCACCATGGTCAAGTAGGGTTCATCCCAAGGATGCAAGACTGGTTCACAGTATGCAAATCAATAAATGTAATTCATCACATCCATAGAATTAAAAATAAGAATCATATGATCATCTCAATAGATGCAGAAAGAGCATTTGACAAAGTACAGCAACTTTCATGTTCAAAAAAAAAAACTGAGGCAGGTAGGAACAAACCTCAATATCCTAAAAGCTATATATGCTAAACCCAAATCCAAAAAAATTTTAAATGGAAAAAATTGAAAGCATTTCCTCTAAAAACTGGAACAGACAAGGATTTTCTCTTTCATCACTTGTATTCAACATTTTCCTTGAAATTCTAGCCAGAACAATTAGACAAAAGAAAGAAATTAAAGGGTTAAGAATAGGGAAAGAAGAACTCAAACTGTCACTATTTCTGATGACATGATTCTATATTTGGAAGATCAAAAAAATTCCACCAGAAAACTTTCTAGAACTTATAAATGAATTCAGCAAAGGAACAGGATAGAAATTCAACACCCATAAATCAAACACATTCCTCTACATCAATGATGCATCCATTATAAAAGAAATTAGAAAAACTACCACATTCACAGAAGCCTAAAAAAAACAAACTTGAGAATCGATCTATCAAAAAAGTGAAAATCCACTACAATGAAAATTACAGAACACTAAAGAAAGAGATTGAAGAAGACATTAGAAGATGGAAAGACCTCTCCTTCTCCTGCATAGGCAGAATTAATATTGTCAAAATGTCCATACTACCAAAAGTGTTATACAGATTTAATAAAATTCCTATTAAAATCCAATGACATTCTTCATAGAACTATAAAAGCAATCATGAAATTCATTTGGGAAAATTAGAGACCCAGAATAGCTAAAGCAGTTCTTAGCAAGAAGAGTGAAAGAGGAGACATCACAATATCAGACCTTAAACTGTAATACAGAGCCATACTAACAAAATAGGCAGGATACTGGCCCTAAAACAGACATGAAAGGTACAGAATGGAAGACACAGAGACAAATCCACAAAAATAAAGTTATCTCAAACTAAACAAAGGCCAAAAAATATTCACTGGAGAAATGATAGCTTATTCAACAAATGATGCTGGGAAAATTGGAAAGCCATATGTAAGCAAATGAAATTAAAACCCTATCTCTCACCCTGCATGAAACTCAACTCAAAGTGGATCAAATAGTTAAGCACTAAAACAGAGACCATGCACCTAATAAAACAAAAAATGGGCCCAAATCTTCACCATGTTGGCCTTGTATCTGACTTCCTTAACAAGACTCCCAAAGTGCAAGAAATAAAATCAAGAATCAATACATGGGATGGATTCAAAGTAAAAAGCTTGTTCTCAGAATAGGAAACAGTAAATAACATGAAAAGAAAGCATACAGAATGGGAGAAAATCTTCACCATATGTACCTCAGATAAAGCATTAATCTCCACCATAGATAAAAACCTCAAGAAATTCAACACCAACAAAATATATAGCCCAATCAATAAATGAGCGAAGTAACTGAACAGACACTTCCAGAAGAAGAAATACAATCCATCAACAAATATATGAAAAAAATGATCAACACCTCTAGCAATTAGAGAAATGCAAATCAGAACTAAGATTTCATCTTATCCCAGTCAGAATGACAATTATCAAGAATACAAGCAATAATAAATGTTGGTGAGAATGTGGGGGATAAGATACACTCATACATTCCTGGTAGGAATGCAGATTGCTACAACCATTATGGAAAGCTATAAGAAGATTGGAATGAAAACTTGGAACGAAACCACCAGTTGACCCAGCTATCCCACTCTTATGTTTATAACCAAAGGTCTTAAAATCAGCATACTACAGCAATGACACAGCCACATCAATGTTTATAATAGCTCACTCACAATAGCTCCACTATGGAACCAACCTAGATGCCCTTCAACAGATGAATGGACAAAGAAAATGTGATATATATATATATGAACGATGGAACATTACTCAGCCTTAAAAAAGAATGCAATTATTGCATTGCTGGTAAGTGGATGGAGGAGCTGAACAATATTAGGGTCTGTAAACAAGTCAGGATGGCGCCTGGCATTTTGCCAAAGGGAGTGGTTTGTGACGCCAGGGAGCCAATAAGTGTGGAGATTCTTTATTGGTTGACTGCTATATCTAGTTTATGTTAATTAAGATAAGCTGTATGGAATGTATATATACCCCTCCAGTCCTACAATAAACGGCTCCCACTTCTGCTATATCAATGTACACAAGTTGTTCGTCACCAGTTATTTTGCTGCAGCCGGACTACGGCAGGGCAATATTATGCTAAATGAAATAAGCCAATCCCCAAAAACCAAAGCTGTAATATTTTCTCTGATATACAGATGCTAATTCACAATAAGTTGGCAGGGAGGCTAGGGAAGAATAGAATTACTTTAAATTAGGTAGAGGGGAGTGGGTATGGGGATAGGAAGGATAGTAGAATAAATTAGGCTTTATTACTCTGTGTACATATAAAACTATACATCTGGAGAGATTCTACATCACATATAATGAGAAGAATGAGAAATAATACTCTATCTATAGATGATGTATCGAAGTATATTCTACTGTCATATATAACCAATTAGAAAAATTTATAAAAGTAGATGCTTATAGGCCTCCTGAAGTCTATTAAAATCTGAAGTCAACTTCAGCTTCTGATCTGTGTTCTTTGATATCAGTTGCTCCATGTGATTTATTTCCTTCTCTAACAAATTCAAATCCAGCAAAATCAAACTCAACTCATAAGCAAGTTATACATTATTTCAGTTTTTCTTTCCTTTATATTGTTTTAAAAGTGAAAATACATGAAAGGAAAACTAAAAAAGTAACTGAAGATAGAATTAACACAAAACAAAACCAGAACTTGATGAGATGATATTAATGTTTTAGTTTGGTGCTTAGAATTATTAGTATTTTCTTGAAGTTTTAGTGATATAATCCAAACTCCTTAGTCCAGGATGTAATTTCTGTCCTAATCTGGTTCTAATTTGTTTTTTTTTTAATTCCCATATACTGCCCAGTACACATATCTTCATACTCATTCCGAATCATTGAATTTATCTAAACTTAAAAAAACTTAGACCTTATTTGTACATTTGTTTCATATCCCATTATATTTCAACTTTATATATTTTTATTTAATAAGATAACAGTTATAAAGCAGTTATAAGCAGAAAAATTATAACTTCAATTCAATTCCATTTAATTTGAACATTTTAATGGCTTTTTTGATGATATAAATATATTCTAAGAAATTTTTTAAAAATGCAATATTTTTCCTGGGGTTCTTGTTGTTAGGTCTAAGCAAATTTTATTTCTGTAAAGATTGTTTCATTTTTTTTAGTACATGAGTATGCAAAGGAGAATATCATAAAGAGAAATTGAAAGTCATGACATTATTCAATGTTTGAGTCTCAAAATACAGTCTCTTTCACATACAATATTTAATTTATAGCATATACATGGATATATAACCAATGTGATCCTGCAATCTGTACATGTGGAAAAATGAGAATTCATATCCTATTTGAATCAAATGATAATATTATATGTCAAGATCACTATATTGTCTTGAGCAACTAATAAAAAAATTTAAAAAAAAATTAAGAAAAAGAACTTTTTTCTTCTACCCTAGTTTGGACTTCCATGAATTTAATGTTAATATTTATTCTGTTTTTGTTGCTGTTATTCATGTAAGATTAAAAAAACTTACTTTGATCACATAATTCATTAAGTACAGAAAAAAATGACTATTTTAAAAATTAACTTTTCTTATACTCTTTAACTTCTTTGCAAAATTTGTATTTTATATAGATGATCTTTTAATATTAGTGAATAAATCATAGAAGCCATGATATTTTGATAAACTGATATAACACACTAAACATATCAGTGATAATAATCATATATTATAATAAGGTTTATACCAGTTTGTCCAGGAAAATATTTTATACATGTTTTACCAAATAGCTCTGTTAATGTTTTGGAGTATTTCAAAACTATTATAGTAATTACACTTGTTACATATAAATGACAGTGTGACAAAACTTAGTTTTTATATCAACTTCAATAAAATGTACACATGCAGAAAATGTTGAGAGTATTAAATAAGTAAAATTTTAATTATATAAAAGTTAGCATATATTTGCCCCCTACTGTAGCTATCATGATAAAAACTGAAGTCATTTCCATTAGAAATGGTATTGAATTTAATGATGCAAAATCTATTTACTTTTTATTGCATATATGTCTAATGCCTAAAATTTTTTATCAAATAATATTTTATTGTATTCCTTGCTGTTAAATTTGCATGTTCTATTTAAAGGGTATTTGCTGATGTAATTATTTGAATATACCCTGTTACAGGAGTTCCAGAGCAACTTGTTAACTGCTCTAACATTCTGTTTCCCCACAAATAAAATATTCATTTTGGATTAGGTTTATTTGAGATGTATTCTTTTGTACCCACAATAGCTATGGAGAATAGATACTATTCCTCATTCAATATGAGACCATATTTTATTATGCAACTCTATTATTAACTTTTCTGTATGTTAACAAGAAGATTTTAAATAAATTAGAAATCATTTTAATAAGTGATCATGTATACATTTCCAGGTAAAATATTTTATTTTATTAGAAAATTAAATATTTTTTTCTCATTTGAATTTTATCTTATTTATACAAATTATATATATGTATATATAATATATATATGTATGCATGTATATAATATATATGAATATTCTGTAAGTAATAGTAGATTTGAACTTGTAGATGTAACTGAATTAATTTTGTTGTATAAGAAAAAAACATCCTTATAATCTAATATCATGAAAATGATATCAGAGTCTGGAGCTTATGACAGTTTGTAATGTCCCTTAGTAGACATCAATGAGTTTACTGTGTGCTCTTTAAAACATATTATGAAAAACTAAAAATGAAATGACTTAAAATTCAGTGTTAATCACCAAATGCATTTAACAAAATTAACACATTATGTAAAAATATATTGAACTTTACAGCTTTCTTTTTTCCTCATGTTCTGAATAATTATTACTCTAACATGCTCTATAATGAGGTAGCACCCTCAGGACCTGACCATGCCTTCAGATATGCAGATGTATGTTGCTAGAAAATGGAATAATTGCTTCTGTTTATGACTTTGTAAATCAAAATAGTTTCTTAATTAAAATATTACAATCAACTGAAACCTGAAATTTCTTATATCATGACAGAATAACAAATAACTTTAGTAAGCTGTGTGAGGCTATTGAAACAAAAGAGAGAGAGAGAGAGAGAGAGAGAGAGAGAGAGAGAGAGAGAGAGAAAAGAAAAAAGAAAAATGTGCTAGTTTAGGGCAATTCAATTTTTATTTGACATTGACCAAACTAACTTTTCTGGAATGTTGTCTTGTCATAGGTTGAGAGTGAAACTTGGTTACTAATTAAGGTCTGTATGTTCTAAATAAGCCTGGACATGCCAAACTGAATTGTCAACACAGATGTTAGATAAATTTAGTTGCAATGTCAGGTAAACCTATTAGGTTTAAATAAGTGCAAGGAAAATTTTATAAATATATCAAAATTAAATTAAGGTTGTAAACTTGATCAATAAGAACATATTTCTATAAGTTTGTCTTTTGGTTATTTTCCAGTGGTTATTTACTTTGAATTTTGAATCATATTTAGCTCACCAAACTAAATTGGTGTCTATTTTCACTCACATAGGAAGTATTCGTTTGTGAAAGGCTCATCAATAATGCTGAGTGTATAGGCAGCCAGACTCAAATCATGAATTTAAGCTCTCCATCAGGGAAAGGATCAAAACTCAAAAATCAAAGTTAAATTACTATTGAATAAGCATTTATTTTTGCACCATTATAAAGTAAAAAATAGTCAAACTATCTTTAATTCAGGTTATGTGTTTAATAAATGAAAAGTGGATATATATATATATATATATATATATATATATATATAGAGAGAGAGAGAGAGAGAGAGAGAGAGAGAGAGAGTGAGAGAGAGGTGTTTTCACAAATCAATTACAATTTTCAATAGCTATGCAGAATAGATACTATTCCTGATTCAATATGAGATCATATTTTATTATTAGTATACATTGCAACTTTTTTTCTGACCTTACACACACAGGTAAATGATTTATAAAGCCCTGGAGCATAACTGGAATTTATATTACAAATCCAATGAATAGCTCACTCCTATTTTATTATATAAAATTCTGTTAATATTTTGGTAAGGATCCAATATTCCCAGCACAATACTGATACCAATAATAGACATCACAAAAATTTAAAAATGTTCATATTTATACTGTCTGCTATATGTTATTTAAAGATCACTTAGAAAAGTAATAGAAGCATATAATATATTGTTATTTTTAAAATATTTTTCACTCCATCAGCTATTATTTTTATTTATCTATTTTATGTGGTGCTAAGGATCTAACCCAGTGCCTCAAACATGCTAGGTGTGCGTTCTACCACTGAGTCACAACCCCAGCCCCAATACATTATTATTAACTATAGACCTGTTGCTGTGCATTAGCTTTCTAAAATTTATTAATCTTATGACTGAAAATTTACATCCTTTGTCTGACATCTCTTTACTTTCCCCCCTTCATCCCCTGTTCAACACTGTCCTACTCTCTGAGTTCAAAGTTTTTACACTCCACTTATATGTGAGCTCATGCAGTATTTTTGTTAAACAAACATGGCTGTCAGTGAAGGAAAGGACTGATCAATCCTTGTATTTGTACTGAGTTAATTATATAAGGGTTATCTTGTTAATTTGGGATTGACTTTGTACATGCAATCAACCTGTGTCTATTAGTCACAAAAAATTAATTCTCCACCGAACCTACTTTCATCATGTTTTTAAATTATACATTAAAAATCCAAGGACATTGTTAGGCTCTTACTTTTGAAACAATTGAGAAATTTCTATTCTTCAAATAAGTGGCTGTCCTGTCCACATTCACCTACTATGCTCTGCTGTTGCTTCCAGAAGTGAGGGAGAAAACTGCAGGTCTCGAAAATCCTGGTGCAAAGAGGGCTAATGCTTCTTTTTCATCTATTTGTTATATTAAATGTAGAGAATCTTATGTTTCTCTTTTCTGGGTTTTCCAGTTTCTCTGCTACCATAGTGATATGAGAAAACATGTCATCCACATGACTTTCAAATGATTTATCTTATTTTCAAACTAAAGCTTTTACTTACTGCTGATATGAAGACTCAGCTTCATTTTCAAAACAAAATAGGTTTTCAGGTCAAACAGATTTTAGTATATAAATCTGCAATACCATTTACAGAGTGGATAACTTATGGCAAACAATGACCTCTCAGTTTTAGATTCTTCTTTTTAAAATATGGAATTATGGTATTTATTTTTAAACATAACCATGAATATTTATTGAATATTATTACAGATTCTTAGAAATATTGTTACCACCAAACACATGCCCAATTCAAGTCTATAAATTTAATATCACTTTTATTCCTATTCTTAAGTAATATAATTTTTCCTCTTGTCTTTTATGCCCTCTTCTAAACAAGTGTGCGTACATCTGATAGCTACCAAACAGGCAAGCGAACCACATAGCAAAGCAGCCAACCAGCCTTAAAAAATAAATCCCTCTAAATGAGATGCTTATAAAAGCCACAGGTTAAATTCCAATAGGGAGGTACCTAATTGCTAGCACAGTTATTATTTTCAGAAAGAAGTGACTGATAAGAAGCAATGAGGAAGTGCTAATAACAATGAAAAATAAACCTCAATATTTAAAAGGGGCTAAATAATATGAAGAATTTTAGAAAACACAAAGATTTGAGATCATCAACATAAAGACAGACCTAAGGGAAAGCTTCTGAGGCTATAAACCACAATATACAGCAACATACAATTTGGGGGGATAAAAAAAGTCGACAGGAAAGTTTTAGAGAGATTATTACCTGATTGAAACAGATGGCACATGTTTGACAAACTTTATGATAGAAATTATGGAGGCTCTTTAAGCCAGAGGAATTTTTATCTTCATGCAGTACTGAAATATTGTAAATTCTAGGTTAGGTAATATGGCACAAAGTTAGTAATATTAAATTCTTAACGGTGCAAAAATTGAAGCCAGGGACCAGTGTGGAAGCAATGGAAATGGACATTAAGGGAAATGGATGGCAAATAGGGTGAACAAATTTGATTTAGGCAACAAAGAAAAGTCATTGTTTATCATGTTATGATGTGGGAACAAGAAAGCAGTGATGCACAGAAACAAAAGCAATAGAAGATAAACTAATTTGAGGGAGTAAGGTGGTAAGTTTGGTTCAGATTGGTGAAATCATTGGATGAGTTTCAAGGAGAAATGTTCATTAACTACATTTTGGCAAATAGTGTGTAAAGTAATTCACATATTAAGTTCCCTAAGTAACTTATGCAAAATAATAAGCACTGGAAAGCAATACATCCAACTGCTATTTTTATTTCTCATTTTCCCTTGATTAAATGTCATTTTTAAATTGAAATGATTAACCACATGAACAGTTTAGGTAGGGAATTACCACTTTAAATTTATTGGGTTCAAATTTAGGAATGATTGAAAGTGAATAAGCCATGATTAGTTATTATTATTTCACTTTATTATTATTTTGGTCCCTTTCAGAGACCATTACTATGATATTGTTTCTGTGTGTACAGTTATGTATGCATTCTTAATATATGTATGCTTTATATATATTTAATATACAATATACCTTCAACATTGTTTGCACTCACTCTAAGCATGTTTATTTAGATGATGATGTTTTACATTAAAATTTACTATTTATTTTTTAGTTCAAATATTTTATTTTCCTTTTATGAATATTATGAAGTTGTGTGTGTTCTATGGTTAAATATACAAAATAAGTAATGGGATTTACATTCTTTAAAACTCTCATAGGCCAAAACTAATCAGTTTACAGTTGTAAGTGATAGAAATTCAGGAAAGGAAAGTAGAGGAGTTTATCATCAATGTGCCTTGGAGTGAACAAATATAATCTAGTAAGATTTTATATTTTTGCACTCTAGCAAGACCCAAAATAACTTAAAAAGTTTTACCTGGATGAACGTTGGAAGAAAATCCACTTAGTGTTGGAAAAATTTATAACTAAAATTTGAAAGAAAGCTTTAATATTTTGAAATTAAAATTGATTTCCTAATCAAGTCAGCCTGTATAGCTAATAGCAATTGAATTTACTTTCTAGAAAAAACAATCAGAATGAAAAAAGAAAAAAAAACACAGGAATTTAAAATATACAAACTATTTATAAGTTATATGAAAGAAGTTTAGGAGTCAGAATTCCAGATCTTTTTTATTCACTGATTGGTTACAGGGTAAAATATCTTACATTCTTTATGCCCCATCGTCCTAAGCCTAGACTTCTATTTGTGAGCTTGATTCATTATTTTTCTAGATTATAAGCAGAAAAATAAGAGCAGAGAAGGAAAATATGGGTGCACAAAAACTCTCTGAAGTTCACATTTCTGAAAACATTGTGTCTTCACATTTCTGAGGACATTTTCTAATATTTACAATTCTTAACCCGTCAGTCTTGGTAGAGATTCTTAGAGTTAGTTAGATGTCTCTGAATGTCATCATTCCTCTCTTCTTGTTTCCTTTAGAGAGGCACACTTTAGGATTGTGTACTTTCTCCTGATGCTACAAAGCCAATCTAGGTGCCAACAACCTTCCTTTTATTTTACCCCGGGGTAGGTAGCATACTAAAGTGTATACATTCTCAACTGTATACATTCTCACAGTCTAACCCAGTAGAATCCACAGGTGAGACCCATTCTGCCTGTGTTGAACACACACAGAATTTGGCAAAGCATGGGGTGCCAGTTAAAAAGAAAGCACAGAGTACAGACAGAGATAGTAGCCAAAGGGAAAACTGAAGGACAGGTGAACACAGGCATCAACTGGGAAACTTGGATCATGGAGATCTATGTTATAAAACAATTTATTTCCGATATTATTAATGTTCTTTGCTCATCTCTTCATTTGCACTTAATATATTATGTTGAATGTGGTAGGTGTTCAAGATTAGTATTTGCTGCATGATATTAATACATAGAAGGAAATTGTCCTAACTTAATTTGGTAAATTATGTTAAAGTACATCTTCATCTTCAATGTTATATGAAGTACTTGGTCTTTTTATCCATCAAAGCATAGAATTACAAATAGTGATAAATGCACAATTCACAAATATTGTTTTATGTTAAATCAATAAATGTGCATTGATTATATGATCGAGTTTGGCAGAATGTTTATTTTTTGGAGACTCATTTTATACTATATATATATATATATATATATATATATATATATATATATATATATATATTTACAAAAAAGAGTTCTCATAATGGCTTGCATATAATCTTAGTTTTTTGATCTGTGGTACTCAATGATAAAGTAATATTTAGCTATTTCCCTAGTTACAAAATTTTCTCAGTTGTTCAGTTGACCTTTTATGAAAAACATTAATTTTGAAAGCCATATTGTGATAAGTTCAAACACAATACTAAAAACAAAAAGAGAAGTTCACAATAAGTTTGTCTAAAATAGTTGTCAGTAGTGCTTCTTCTTTCTTTTTTTTTTTTGGACCAATATATTTCATGACACTTTTTTTTCATGCCCAAAACTTTCAAATTTCCATCAGTTTTAATTTTTTTCTAGATTTCTAATTTTTATTTTTTAATTAAAATAATTTGACTTGGGCTAGTTCAATATTTTAAGAAAAACATGAAGAACTCTTATGTTGATAACAACAAAACAAAAGCATGTTTTCTGATTTTTCAATGTCTGGCATGACTACAGGAGGAATTTACAGTTTAGTGACCTCCATAGACCCTTCTTTTACCAGACAGTAGGGCCATTAGATGGAAGTTTCCCAAGTTGGAGAGTAGAGGTAGAGAGTTTTTGTGAAATAAAGCAGAAATTGCTTGGAAATAAATTTGAGTAACTGTGTTCAGTTGTATTAAAGATTAAATATTTATCCTCATCAAGAGTTTAAGAACCATATTGTTGGATGCCTCAAACTGAATGAAAATAGCAGATTAGATTTTTAAATTTATGGCTAGTGAGCTAATTAACATTGAGCTAGTTAATTACCCATCATTCTGTGAAAACCATGAAGTTGTTCCCAGACGGAATCTAAAAAGTCACACTTTATACACATGAGTCAAGTAGAGCTTGAGAAAATAGCATCACTTGTGTGATAACATTATTTATAGGCTTAACTGAGTTCATTTAAACATAATCGTGTGCTGCATATTTATGTCTTGGCCAACCATTATCTGCATATAGGATGGTGATCTCATAATATTGTAATGAAGTTTTCTACTCTCCATTATGTCATAGCTATCATGACATCAAATGCATCATCATGTGGTTGTAGTGAAGCTGTTATCAAACCTACAGAAGCTTCTCATAAAAATGTAGAGCATAAACAATGATGTATACCACAAGACACTTAAGAATGATGAAAATGACCACGTTCCTGGTTTCTGTGTTTAATATGCTATAATTTTTGCCATTATTATACAGGATGCTCCTATTTTAAATAATGTGTACTGTAAAGCATTATGCTTTGTTACATGTTAGCAGTGGCATTACATATCTTACATTTACATTTCAATTGTATCACTTGGTCAAGTTTAGGGTTTGGCCTGCATTATCTGGGTTTGTGTAAGCACACTCAGGCTTATTGATGTTCACACAAAAAATTTGCCTGAAGATCTATTTCTCAAAACCTGCGCTTAAGCAAAGCATGACAATCATATTAAGGGGATTCTTGTTGTTTTACATGTTTTGAAAGGAAAGAGTTTCTTAATGTCACTTTGATATTAAATATATAAATGTACTCAAGATTTCCTATTTGTATTCAGTTGATGCTGAGGCATTTCATACTGTCTTTGCTTTTATGTTTTCCACACACGTTTGATGAAATTATTGATTCAACTGAATTGATGACTAATCCATATAGTCATCAGCAAATATCAGTGTCTCTTATCCTTATGCTTCTCTATATCTGAATAACATGGTATGTCATGATTAATGTTGTTTTCTATATACTTTTAACGGTAAATTTCCTTTCTAAAATATCAAGATATGAAATATACTCATTTTTGAAAATTCATTACAAATAAAAATAATCATCTGTGATTCATGGGTTTTTAGTCAGTTTCATAATCTCCCTAGCAAGTCCCCTGGCTTTTCCCCTTCTTACACTCGTGAGGGTGTAGTAAGGATGATGACCTGTTCAAGGCGCTGACCTCTACAGATATTACTTTTGAATGGCCCACATCTGCATGCATATTGTACTATCAATGTGTATAGCAACGCTGGGAAGATAATAATAAGCAAAGGGGAAAAATAACAGCAGGAAAAGCTTCCTTAATGTGCTGTTTTACTATCACATGGAAATAAATTTGCCCTCACAGAGTTTAGCTTGAAATTTTAATGTCCTCTGTTCAAATTCAAAGTCAGCAGCACTGAATTTTTCTTTTACATTCCTGGGACCTGTTGTGAAGGTTAAAGAGCTACCATTATTAGGAAATGGAGTTGAATGTTTATTAATGCTGGAATTTGAAACGCACATACACACAGACACACACACACACACACACACACACACACACACTCATACCATAGTACACAGCAGGTCTTAAGCAAACTCCATAAAAATCACAGTTCTCATTTATACTCCTACATAGATCATGGAAAAATTAGAAAAAGGTATTTGGAGTCTTCTCAGCAAGTCATCAGGTAGGAAAACAAATATTTTTTAAAATCCCTAGCTTTACCAATACCTTTTCAGGCATGTATTATGAATATATTTCTCTCATTGCACTGTGAAAATTTTAAACATGTTACAGCATTTGAACACATGCATGTGCTCATACAATAAACACACACACATGCACACACACAAAAAAAAGCCCAAGTAATTCCTGTAGAAGTCTGCTCACTCTTCTGAAGAACCTGGAATGTTTATAGACAAGTCATTTGTCTACCTTATCCTCACTGGTCTGTCATTCATGTTGTGACTGATGGCTTATTGAGACAAAGCACATGCCTCCTATGGGAGACAAAGCACATGAGGTTTCTTTCTTCCAACTTTCAATTGGATCATATTTGACAAATAAGCAGCAATGTAATGGAATTTACTGATTACACTAATGACAGAGATTATGCTGAGTTCTAATCGTTTCTACTAGGTCATTCACTGGCAAAGTTGTGAGATAGTTAAAATTATCCATCAATCCACTCTTAATAGTGGATTTTTTTATTCAACATATGCACAAAGCACTGATATGCTGTTGATGAATGAGAATGATGGTAATGATAATGGCTACTTGATTTCTGTCCTGCCTGCTATTCACCTATCTTAAGTGCCAAGGATGCAATAAATGATAGGTATTGTTAAAGCTTCTTGTAAGAAAAATGAAGCCTTCTCACTGGGAAAACACTTTCTCTCTGCAGTTCACCTCAAGTGTAAATCTGTTGCCTTTAGTCCTTATTACTGTTCTGGGAGTGGGGAAAAGGGAGTTTATCTTTAATTATGTATACATACAAGTGGACAGACTTCATAAGAAATTATTTTACTGCTCACATTTCCCACAAGAATATAAAATTGACCATATACCATCCAAATTTTCTGGTAAAAAGACCAGAAGATTGGTTCACATTCTGTCTTCTGAAACTTTTTGCTGACTATAATTTCAGTGTCTTTTTTTTTTTAGCTACAAGGAATACACAGGAATTTGTAGAAAGAAATGAATAAAAAATGAAGTCCCTGTACAGCTTTAAACCTTGAGTATGCATTATTTTTATACTTAATTTAACCTTACTTTCTTGTACATTTTCTAAAGATTGTGACCCCATTTGTGCAAAATGGAGACTAATGCTGGCAAATATATCAAGTAAATTATGATAATTAATGTTGATATGTTACAGGAAAAATGTTTCAATCAAATAATTTAATTTTGTCAGTTTTATTATTGATATGTCCTGACATAATTTGTGATCAATTACTATTTAATCAGATATACTACCTACATAACTATGAAATTTTACCATCATTATGACAGAATTCATTTTCCTATTTATAAAGTAGCCAGGAATCACTCAGCAAAATAAAAAAAATATTGTGATTAATTTAAAAAATATGTATTATTTCATACATCTATCCTTAACTTTACATAATTGTCATTTATATAATTGTTACAGAATGTTGACTTAAAATTCAATGTATTCTGAAATATTGGTGCTGTGATTGTACTTTTAAAAAGCACAGTGCATAATTTGTCATTCATCTAAGTTCCTACTCATGAGTTCTGCAATTATAGTTTCTGGATGTTTTTTGAACCAAGTCAAGTTGCTAATGATGAAGATTTAATTTTTTGAAGATGACCACATGGATATAGATCCAACCCCATATGTTCTCCTTGGATTTTGATATTGATCTGCTTCTATCAAAAGGTGAAGTCATGCTTCTCACTCTACTTGAAAACTGATGGAGCATAATAACTAACTGACACCATATTGCAGGAAGCATAACCCTTCTGGTGGTTCTTGTCAGAACTCAAGATAATAGCTCTGATGGGTGTTTCAACCAACAACAGCAAGCACAGTGATGTTCAGACAATTTTATTCTTGAATCTTAAAGTCTCCTAAATGAGGTACTCACATTGTGAAACAGACAAAAAAAAAAGTAATATTCACTCTGTTACTCCTAAATCCGTGTTCCACAGAAATTGTGAAATTATTACTATTTAATTGACTAAGATCAAAGCTAATGCTATTGGAAGATAATTAAAAGATTATTTATTACTAAACAGTTAACAGTTTAGTTCTTACACACACATGAACACATCACATACACATGCATTTTCAAATACTGAAATTTGAGTTAATGACTTGAAGATCAAGGTAAAATGATACTGAAGAGATCAGTCAAAAATCTGATGACCCTTGACGACACCATAAGTGTTATTACATATTGGTGAAAATTTTAAGAAAATTCACCTATGGGAAGAATATAAACGAGATGGTTATCCTGATTTCCAGGTAAAGCACCATACATGTTGTTTTGCATATTCTAAATGCATTTAGTAAGATATGAAAACACAGATAAAATCTAAAGAATGAGTGAAAAAACATCAAGAAGCTATGGTTTTCTTTAGGTTAAAATTTGTGGGTTTTTTCTAGCTTTTAGCCTCTCCAGATAGTGAATGGTGTTAAAATTATTAAATTACTTCTAAGTTAATCTTATACCAAGGGCATTATTGGAAAATATAAACTAAAAATCAAACTTGGGATGTGATTGTAAAAGTCCTTGTTAAGATTTATGAAAGTTACAAGTCAATATCTTAACAAAAATTTTTGTAAGAATCTTATTAATGTTATCCTACAATGGTTCTCTCTGTATAAAAGCAGCATATCATTGTGAGTTCCATAGAAAACCCACAATGTTTTTAAGAGAATTATATAGAAACACAACTAGACATGAATAAAAAAGGTGTGAATAATATAAAACAAAGAATTTTTTGGACTTCAAATAACCAACCGAAACAGGCAGGAAAAATACTGAAGCTGCAAGTGTTAGCTATTTTGAAGAAGAAATGATGACTCAGAAGGTATCCAAGAAACTAGAGTGTACATCAAACAGCTGTGGAAAATCATTCCCAGGAAATAAAACTGAATCCTAATCAAGTAATCAGCAAGCATCATGTGCTTAGTTGAGTTTCATAATTTTGGTGGACCAGTGTCTCCTGCGTTCTTTCAAATTTCTCCCTCATTGAATAGCGGTGTCTGTAGCTATTATACCATGTCTGCATAACAATTGTGTATTGGATATGGGGAGCATATTCACTTTTTTTTTATTTTACAATTCTTCAAAATGCTAGGAATTGTATGTAAGCAGCTGTACTCTGGGAATTCCAACAAAGGAGATCCATTTGCACCTGAGCTTTATCTACATGGTGACATTCTAAACAATCAGCTAATACTCTAGTGAGAAGAAGCATTAGGGCTTATGCAAGAAAAGGAATTGGAATTATTCGAGTTTTGTATACCTAAATTCAAACTATGGTAACATAATGCATTTCGGCCAAAATCACACTATCATCTGATATTGAAAAGTCTATGTCAGGAGGTAAGATCTTTATACTCCTCTCACTGAACTTGAGCAGACCTGTTCAGTGGCCATGTAGAAAGCAGTACAAGTGACACTGTTTGACAAAGCTTGAAAAGAAAAAGAAAATATTACTTTTACTGGACTCTTACTTAGGACATATGTACTTAAAGCCTGGTGAACTAGTTATCAGGAAGCCCATTCCACGTTCAAAGGTCCTGTATAATAACTACTAGCCAAATGCTCCCCTAAGTTTCCACCTGCAGCCAACACCAGCTGTCTCATAGAGTGAGTGAGCCTTTATGTGCTACAAGCCATCCGATTCTGAATCCTCCACATGAGACCCTACACACTAAGTGTTTATTCTGCCTGCTTGGATTGTTGACCCATAAAAATGGTAAGATATAACAAAATAATATTTTCTTTTTCAAGTCAATAATTATTTTAAAGAACATTATGTGATTCATTCAATGAGGCATTGTGAGCCACTGTATGTTTACTGTTTTAATTTAGAGTTCTGTGTGTACTGGTCTCAAGAGATTTTTGGTAGATATTCTTAAGGCAAAATGTATGAATGACTTTCAAAAATTTAAACTAGTGATGAAATTTATTTTATAAGGAATAATTAGTTTTTTAACAAAAGATACTGAAATATTTTAAGTATATTGAAATATGCTGTAACATATCATGTAATTTTTTTTTCCTTAAGAAAAAGCTTTACATTTTCTTTCAGGGTAATGCTTTAGGTGCATTATAAAGTGTTTTTTTAACTTAAAATTTGTATTTTTTAATTTTATATATTGTTTTAATTTAAGGTGAGAATAGCAGTTGATCTGAGAAACATAAAGAGAAGGAATCTTTCAGAAAGATACAGAAGCAGATGTAAAAAACAACAATAAAAACCCCCCCAAACTGTTCACCCTAAATATTCTTGGTTGATATGAGATACAATTTCTTACAAATTTATGTTTTATAATATAATACATATCAATGTCCCATTATAGAAAGACCAATGATAAGGCCTTTAAAATAAAAATGTAAGGATATTGATTACCCCAAAATATTGGCAACGATTTCTAGTATAATACTAGTGTCTTAACACGAACAAAAAGAAGATACAGTAATTTTTTAACCAAATTAGTTTATTATAATCTTAAATAGCAATATCCTATGTTTTTTTTAAAAACTCAACATGTTTTCCTCAAAAATAGTATATAATAAATTCAAAACAAAACATCTTCTTTTCAGCAAATACTTCTACTGACCAACTGGATAACATGAAGGAATAGAAAGTAGAGATCTTTTAATATGTTGTATGTTACTATAAATAATCTGTTAATTCATCTACTTTTATATTTTAATTATAGACTTGGGTGCTGTGTATTGCAAAAAATGTAAATCATTAATTAACTTAGTAATTATGCTCCTAATTATCAAATTTCTAATTTTTTCTCTTAGTTTTTATGGATCTTTTATCTTTATGTGGTGCTAAGAATTGAACTCAGTGCCTCATGAATGCTAGGCAAGTGCTCCACAACTGAGCCACAACCCCAGTCCCTTATTACCAAATTTTATGGTAGCCAAATGGGAAAATATTGAATCACTACATAAAAGTGCATATGAACATGTACACATATGTCAGGGTATGTGTATATACTTGTGTCTGTTGGGGAGGTGTGGGATAAGTGTGTGCACGTGTGTGATTCAATGTGTCAACTGGGTATTTCACATTCCTCCTACTTTTTTCTTCCGCAAATTACATTGAGAATTTATACACTTAGATCCCTTATTTTTTTAACTTAGTTTATAACTTTTTAAATAGTGAGAATTTTGTGATAATTCAAAAGTCAATTATTTCCCCTACCTAAGGCCTAACAATTTTAACCTAGCAATACAATACCTTAATTCCTTCTTTATTATAATGCCTACTTACCCACAAATTTCAGTTAATAATTAACTAGAAAGAATAATGATTTTATACTGGAGAGTCATAGGGTTTTTGAGTCTGGTACCCTTGGTCAAATATCCACTTCAATTTATTATTAGTTAGATATTAGCAAAATCATGTGAAATTTTTAAACTTCAGTTTCTTCCATTGCCTACCAAAAATATAATCACAGAATAATAATTAACTGTGAATTTTAGAGAATTGAGCGAATGCATGTAGAACACACGTCTCATACTTTGCTTGCAATCAATTTGGACTACACAACAATTGGGAGAACACCATAGGCCACTTGGTTCAAGTAAGAGGTATGGTTGGGGAAGCCTGGTATGTATTAGCTGATGACTGTTCAATATCAATCCTAAAAATCAAAAGTTTTAATCCGCAGAGAAATATGCCAAAGTCACTAATTAAGCATAGCAGCAGTACAGCTATTTACTAATTGTATAGTCACTGATATTTGATGAATGAGGATGAAATTCTAGGTGATTATGACTATTCTGAGGGAGAGGCTGCCATTACAGGAATGATAAAATAATTCACACATTACCTTGATAAGTACAATAGCTACTCCTGGGTTACTTTTGTAATCCCAATGAGGTCCAGAAAAGTTTTTCTTTCTTTATGGACTTCCCCTCAAAATGTCCTTTACTTAGGTTTATTTATTTATTTATTTTTTAATAGAACTGAGGTCAAACCCCAGAGGAACTGCAATGCATCTTCCTTTTAGCTACTTTTACTCAAGCAAGTGGTTGCTTACCTTATAGTCTTCAGAATGCTCAGTCTCATCCTTAAGAATAAAGACACTGCTGCCATGAAGAAGATTTGTATTTTCAAATTTACATGACTGGTTTCACAAGGCATTTGGAGTTTCAGATTCATTCACAAGAAAGGGAAAATTGGTACAATTCCTCACAGGGGATTTCTAAATAGATAACCGGGTTGTTCTGACCTTGAGCAACTAAAGTTACCATAAGCAATTGGGACATTTTGCTTCTACTTATCATTTCAGGGTCGCCATCTGCTATTGTAAGGGTGAGGTGTTCTGGGAATTCAAGCCACAAAATTTAGAGGGGCTATTGGGCAATCCAGGGATGAGAGTGAATGTCTGCCTCCGAGGAATTATTCTTGTGTGCCACTTTGCCTGCGGCTGAGAGCTGTAATAGGAGTTGAATAAGAGAGATAATTGGAATGGGAAAAGGGGAAGGAGAAATTGAGTAAAATAAATTACACAAAGTGTTTTATTCTGAAAGTCAAAGTTATATCCTGTGTGTACTCTCACACCTTGCCCTACGCACTCTTCCTTATCACAATGATATCACATTCCACAGACTCACACAGAGATATTGTGCTCTGGGCATCAGGGACTTTCTGGATACCATTGCTTAACAGACCCAAAATTAGATGATAAGGCTTTAAAAAATATTGCCATTTTATCACAATAAAAATTTGTGTAGCAAGAACTTTGGTGAAAGGCATATTAAATCATTTACTATATTCCAAACACAGTAATTTAGATGTTTACTATATTTCACATTCAAAGGAAATTCTAGAGATTTATTTTTAACAATGAAGCATAGTAGATTTACTTAAGAATGAGGTTTTAAGGTAAAAACTAAAATAACTGTCTATGTATCTATCTATATGGTAGTATGACTCTGAAATATTACAAATAGTCTTGACATATTAAAACTTTCACAGTTTTGGGGGACTGGCTTATTTTGCTTGGCATGATATTTTCCAGCTCGATACATTTACTGGAAAATGCCATAATTTTATTCTTCTTTAAGGATGAGTAATAGTCCATTGTGTATATATACCACATTTTCTTTATCCATTCGTCTGCTGAAGGGAACATAGACTGGTTCCAAAGTTTAGCTATTATGAATTGACCTGCTATAAACATTAATGTAGCTGTGTCACTATAGTATTCTAATTTAATTCCTTTATAAGCCAAAAGGTGGAATAACTGTGTCAAATTATTGTTCGATTCCAAGTTTTCTGAGGAATCTCCATACTGCTTTTCATAATGGTTGCACCAATTTGCAGTCCCACCAACAATGTGTGAGTGTACCTTTTTACCCAACATTTATTGTTGCTGGTATTCTTGATAATTGTCATTCTGACTGAAGTGAGATAAAATCTTAGAGTAGTTTTGGTTTGCATTTCTCTAATTGCTAGAGATGTGAATATTTTTTATATATTTGTTGATGTTCTGTATTTCTTCTTCTGGAAATGTCTGTTCAGTTACTTAGCCCATTTATTCAATGGGCTACTTTTTTTTGGTGTTAAGTTTTTTGAATTATTTATAAATTCTGGAGATTAATGCTCTATCTGAGGTGCATGTGGTAAAGATTTTCTCCCATTCTGTAGGGCTTGCTCTTCATGTTATCGATTGTTTCTTTTGCTGAAAAGAAAAAGCTTTTTAGTTTGAATCCATCCCATTCTTGATGACTGATTTTACTTCTTGTGCTTTAGGAGTCTTGTTAAGGAAGTCATTTCCTAGCCCTTCATCTTGTAGATTTGGTCCTATTTTTTTTTCTCCAATTAGGTGCAGGGTCTCTGGTTTACTGTCTAGGTTCTTGATCCACTTTGAGTTGCTTTTTCTGCTAGGTAAGAGATAGGGGTTTAATTTCATTTTGCTACATATGTATTTCCAGTTTTTCCAGCATCATTTGTTGAAAAGGCTATTGTTTCTCCAATGTATGTTTATGGTGCCTTTATCTAGTATAATATAACTATATTTCTGAGGGTTTGTCTCTTAGTCTTCTATTCTGCACCATTGATCTTCATGTCTGTTTGGATGCCAATACCATGCTGGTCAACTTTTTTAATATTATGATAAATAAATTACTAATGTAATTAAATAAGGGAAAGCAATGGAGCAGTAGTTTGAATTATCTCTTAAATAATATATAAACTTATATTTGAAAAATTCAAAAGGCATAATATATAAAATTACTAAAATAAGCAGAAAGAATCTATCAGGTTATAAAATTAACATTAACAAACTTGTGTCATAAATATACAAAATAGCAAGTTACAAAATCTAAAGATAGCTAGGTGCATTGGACTATTCCTGTAATCCCAATGGCTCAGGAGGCTGAGGTAGGAGGATCGAAAGTTCAAATCAGCCCCAGAAACGTAGCAAGGCCCTCAGCAACACAGTGAGATCCTGTCTCAAAATAAAATATGAAAAAGGACTAGGGATGTGGCTCATGGTTAAGCAGCCCTGGGTTCAATCCCTGGTACAAAAAAAAAAAAAAAAAAAAAAAAAAAACTAAAGATAAGTAAGCCTTCATTTAGAGAAGCAATATAAAAAAAAAGAATATAAGTACCAAAAAAATATAAAATTCAGATAAATATATGAAATGTTTTAAGAAATACACCAAACCAATTTTAGAAAAACCTCAACTTACTTGGAATATATATGTCATTACAATTAAGCAAATGGAAACAGATCTGATATTATGGGATAGAATTACAACCCATCATAAAGATGATTATCTTATATAAATTAATTTATAAAATAAATAAAATATATATAAATATATTATCAGAAAAAGTTCTGGAAATCAAACTAAGTGGCTCAAAATCAACTAACCAAGGCATATTAATGATTATTAAAATTGAAAAATAGATTTGAACATGATGAAAGTATTTAAAAATTTAAAAAATCTTAAGGGGAAATCAATATTAAATAGTTAATAGAGGGAAATGATTTCAACTTATATCAGAGCTTAAGTATTCATATTCTCAATGTGAAAAGCAGTTCTGAAATTAAAAAACATTGCAACTACTCAACAACATATTGCTTTATTTGTAAAGAGAGATGTTTAAGTGTCCTGAGAAATACTTAAATTTTTCATAAAGAAATGCAAATTAAAAATATATGTTTAGGGACTGGGGCTGGGGCTCAGGTGTAAAGCACTTTCCTGGCATGCGTGAAGCACTGGGTTGGATTCTTAGCAGAACATAACAATAAATAAAGGTCCATCAACAAGTAAAAAAAATATATATATATATATATATATATATATATATATATACACATTAACGTTTTTATGTATCAGATTTAAAAAGATATACAACAAATTTCACAAACTTCGAGCTGGAAAATCAACAGTGTCATAGATTACTGATGTGAACACCAAATATACAACATATGTGAAAGAAAATTTGAAAAGATATTTCACAGTGACTCCACATGCAGAATTCTACAGTAAGTATACTAAAAGTTCACACAAATCTATTCATTGTATCTTGATTTATATATAGACAATGCAATTCAGTGGTTACTAAGATCACAAGAGACTATCACAAGCCAACCTAAGAAACTGTCTTGCCAGAAAATCAAACCTAAATCTGATTAGTAACTTCTCTAATTATCAAAATTCAGGAAATACAGGATACATGAGCACATATTGAATGACAAATTGAAATGAAATCATGAAAGCTCAGACTGTTAGTAAGTCTGTGGTACAAATAATCCAGTTTCCTAAAATAAGAAACAGGGAGAAAAAAACCTATAAACTGTAGGTTCATAGAAAGAGATTGAAACACATGGGGGCATATTTAAATTCTAAATTACATAAAATATATTTTAAGTATTTGAATAAATTATAGGAACTTGAACTCTCATGACTTTGAACTCAGTAATTATTATTCATCTTTTGATAGAAAAACATCATTATAGTGTGCTGTAAATATTCCTGTATATATTTGCTAAAACTACATGGTGTGTAGAATTTCCTTTAAAATAATAAGGTGAAAGGCGGATATTGGTAGATGTAAAGATAAAATTGCCCATAAGTTTGTCATGAAGCTGAGTGAGTTGCACATTCAGGATCACTGATAAATTTTCTCAACTTCTTTAAGCTTTCAAGACCCATAATAAAGTGTTGTAGTATACACTATGAGCAAATTTGAGTTCTTACAATTTTTGATGTACTCATTATTATTCCAAATATATAGCTATTCTAATTATAAGATTTTTAGAAGTTATATAGTATACAGAAGCTCAATAAACTCCTACAAGTATTCATGGAGAAAACCAAACTAAGGCCCATCATATTCAAATGGCTCAAAGTAACTAGTAAAGGGAAAAAATTGGGCACAGTTACATGATATTCTGCTTCAAACTCATTTATATAGCTACTATCAAAAACAATGAAACAAACCAGAAAATAGTGAGTGTTGATGAGAATGTGGCAAAACTATAACCCCGGTACACTATTGGTAGGAATGAGAAATGATATCATTATGAAAAATAATATAAACTTTCATTAAAATATTAAAAATGGAATAACCATTTGACCCAGTAATTTCCATTTAGGTATATAATCCAAGGTATATACTGAAAGTAGCGTCTCAAAGGGATTTTTTTTAATAAATTTATTCATGGCAATAGTAAAAGTGTAAGCAACCTATCTGCTCATAAACAAATGAATTGAAAAACAAAAAAAGTGGTACATATATACAGCAGATTAATATTCAGTTTAAAAAGAAATAAAATTAACCAATGTACTTCAACAGGGATGAGCTTTAAAGAAATTACGATAAATAAAATACATCATTCACAAAAGGACAAATACTGTGTGACTGTGTTTTGAGATACTTAAAATAGTCAAAGTGTAAATAGAGAAAATAAAAATGGTGTTTCCAGGGTTGTAAGAGTGGGGAAAATGGGAAGCTATTGTTTGATGGGTAGAGTTTCAGCTTTGTCAGAGGATTTACAGAATGGATAGTGATGATGGCTACACAACATTAAGAATGCATTTCCTGCCACTGAACTGAACACTTAAAATTGCTTAAGTTGGTGAATTTTAAGCTCATGTGTTTTTGCCCCCTCCCACACACAATAATTGAAAACTAAAAGATTATTGTATATTTAGGCAAAGATACAGCAATTCATTAGAGAGGCCCAATATCATTTATCTGTGAAGACTCCTGGCCCATTGGCTCAAGTTTCTAAGCCTTGGGTGAGGATAAATGGGACAGTTTTGCATGCTATTTTGACATCTTCTGACTACAGTGGTAGTTCACAAGAAAAACCCAGTTTAGGATGAAGTTTGAACCCTCACAGACAAGCCTCTTGTGGAACCCCGAGGTGACAGGTAACATAGCTGTTTGATCTGGAGCTAAGGACACTTTATTTTCTGAAATGTGTTTAAAAAGCACATTTGTAAGATTTCCCTGTCCAATCTAAGGCCCTTTTTGGTGATGTTTCACATGGGGGGAAAAATAACAAACTAGAAACAAATTGATTTTCACTAAATAGTTTTGTCCCTATATGGGAGGTTTATTTTAGATTAGTCTAAGGCTTCTCAGTGGACCAAATGACCAGGATCTTAGCTAAATCCCTGGTCAGATACATTTGCATTCTCTCATGTCTTTTTATAATATCACCAACTACAGAAGGGCGAAGCTAGCAGAGGTATCCACAGACATTATCAATACACATTTACTAGTGGGGAATAGGAGGGACTGGTGAGCATAATGATGGAAGTTTATATGACCCTGAAGGGACCCATCTAAAGTTAGACTAGGACAAGGATTTGGTGATGGTAACCTCAGACCCCAAACCAAAGAATATTATGTATTTTTCCTTCATTTTGAGTCAAGGATGTGGGAATCACAGTCATCTATGCCCTAGTATCCAAGATGCTCAAAAAGTACATTTTTCAAAATCTTGCCATCATGCCCTGATATTAGCATAAGGTCTTCTGTACCTCTAGGGGACATCAGCTTTTCCACTAGTTGTGATTATTTCTAAAGGCAGATGACAGAATTTCCAGAGTCAGGTGGAAGGGACTGTCATACAGTTGTTCCCTTCTGTCCAGAACTCCCAGGAGCTGTGATGGGTCCACTGGTTGGAGAGGAGCCCAGGGAATCCCTGGAGAGAGGTGGCCACAGAAAGCAGTGGTGGGTTTTGCTGCTTGTGTTCTGTTATCCTGGCAGCACTTTTGTGGGTACAGTCAGTAGGAGAGCTAGTGGTAACATGCCTCAACCTGTGCCACTCTCCCTAGCTAGCTTTAGCAGGATTACATTTAGGCAGATTTAATTATATCTCCAGGGACTCTAGGAGTAGACGTGAACCAGAAGGACTCCATAACCACAACCCTTTTCTTTTTCTTCTGAATAATCAACAACTTCTTGCACTGCAAGGTGTTTATCTAGGCCAGAAACCTCCTCAGTTACTCAGCTACTCTTGCAAACTCCTTGGCCTTCTCTAGCCCCACATTGGAGAGCCACAAACAGTGTCTAGGGAATTGCTTTCTTCACTTTTTTTCTGAGCTCCACAGTGGGATCTTTAATCCAATTGAAATTGTGTTAGGGAGAGTCCAAGCTCAGCAGGGGAGTGGAGTGTTAGAATCAGGGAGACAAAAGTCTCCCTGGAAAAGGAAATCCTTTAAGGAACAATCTGCTGTCATCCCTAAAAATGACTCAGAGCTTGTACAAGTACTTCCTTAGACAACTTGGCATGAATAACTAAATAGTTGTTCCAAGACCCCTGTCCCATCATGCTCAGAGACTTCTGCAAAGGACCTGTTGCCTCCCTTCTAGAATGCTTTGGGGGGACTCTACTTGTACCTCCCAAAGATATACTGCAGGATCTCAAGCTTTTTGCTCTTCTGGAATGACATTCTGCTTAATGGGGTAGGCTGTTTCTATCTATTTTGTCAGAAGCTCAGCTGAGCTGGAAGACAGAGCTGAGATTCTAGGTGTTGGAGAAAATGATTAAGGTAACAAACCAAAAAAATGAAAGAGTCAAGTCTTTTATTGCTTACAGGATGGTTAAAGCTAGAAACTTAATGCTGATCAAAAGCATTGACTACACCTGTGTTATATTTCCCCACAAGGAGACCTGCACTGGTCATGGGTTATAAAGACCACCACATACATGGGGGTTGAGGGCATCTTGCTGATCAAGGAGACTGAAATCAAAGGATCAGACAATTTTATGGACTCTGGGGTTGGAGGAGTATAAGAAAGGGCTGGAAGTTGGGAAGTACCAAGTACTGAGATAGTTCTATTTTTTCTTCTATCCCTAACATCTGTAAGACTGTTTCAGCCAATGTATGGGAAAAGGACCACGGCCCAAGCCAGATGCTCACACACAGGGATAAAGGTGTGGGTCTGACAATGCAAATATGCAAAGAGCATGACTTACCTGAAGGTACTGAGTTCTTACCTGCAACTTCTTTCAGGAATTAACATACACTGACTGTGGACCAAGGTGGCAGTGGAAAGGGCAGATTTCCCTTGCACATTCTGCAGATAATACTTGCCATTGCTGGGATCAGATCCCATATAGTATTTTACCCACAGAGCTAAACTCCTTGAAATGAATTCAAAACAGACATTATTCATGTTATTTTCCATTTGTAAACCTCAAACCCAGAACATCCAAGTAAATATGCTTTAAAAATGAATCCTAATTGATTTTGTAATTTGAATTCTCACTTGACACTGAGGTCCTGTGAATGTTATCTGTTAGTTTTCATTTGTAAGACTATTATGAGCAATCCACTGTTTAGTTAATTCAGATTTATACATAGAGCATATAGAATCTGGAATGACTAATTACTCACTGTCTAAAGATAAACACTGGCTTATCCATTAAAAGGTGACCATTACTATCCATTAAGTTTCTAGGACCAAATTTATAATTACAAAAATTTTCAGAAAGAGATTAAAAATGACAGGGAGTCAGAAATAAATGCTCCACTAAGATGATTTTGTCTGGAAGAGGTAAATATTGAAATTTTTGTATCATTCTTGTTTTATATTTGATGAGTTGTTGATGTTATCAAATGTTTGCTTACATAGAAGTATTAATGGTTGATATTGCATTTTGTGCTAAGTATTATATAACCTGAGAAATAAGCAAAACTCAATTTCATATGTAATGTCTTTCCCTTCACCTGTTCTCTTTGAGCATTCTAAGGTAAGTTAATGACGCTCCACAAAGAACTGTGATTTGCTTCAAACAACTTGGTCTAAAAATGGAGCTGCATCAAGATCTCAGTTTTAATGCCTATTATTCTACCCAAATCACTTTTATGCAGCTTTCCAACCAAGATGAAACTGAAAGAAGTTACCTCTCCTCCCTAGAGAGGCTTTTTTTTTTTTTTTTACTATTGATTTATATCATTCATTGAAGAAAAGCTCTAATCCTAATTTTATTGTTTTTGAAGAATTTGATGTTGTTTAATTTTTCTTTGTTTCAGGGATATTTTTTAAAAGCAAAATTAATAGATGTGCTCAAGAGGGAAAATACAAATCTAATGAAAACAAAATCTTTAATCATTAAGTTAGTGAATAAATTTACAGTGTGTAATTTTTTTTTCCTACGAGTTGGACTTTTTATTAAAATAGTGAAGGTTCAAATAAAAGCTTTCCTTATTTAAAGGTGCTGTTGATTTCCATGGTCAAAATATGAGTTCAAAATATATTGGTAAAATATCGCAAAATTGTTATCAAATTTTACAGAAATGTTTTTCAGGGTAAATATGTTAAAAATCAGAGATTACCGGGTAGAATTTTTCAACAGATGTTGAACCTTTCTTTTCATTTTTACCAAATAACTTTCTGAAGTTGGATATTTTTAATTGATATCTTTTTTTTTCACAAATCAGGTTATATTTTATAATTAGTTACTAGGAATTAAGAACATCAATTATTTGTTGTTATTTCTATCTCAGAACTTTCTTAGAGGTATTCCCACATATGCTCATTTCTAAGAAAATTGCTTAGCATTTAGTTACCCAGTAACAGATACCAGAGTAGTTTCAAGTTAATACATGTGGAAGTTTATTAGTTAATAATAGTGAGGATTGTTTAACATTATCTCCTTGCTACTTAATTGTTACCTTTTTACAACTATTGATCATTTAACATAATACATATCTCCTTCATCCTAAATGTGAATGGCTTTCTACCAATTTGATTTTCTTTAAGTGAAAATTGCCATTATACCAATATATAATTTAAGAGAAAGCCTGCTTAGTTTTAGCAAATTTCCTAAATCATAATCGGGGTGTTTGACTTTGGAATTAAGGAAGGTGATAAGGCTTTGGAATTAAGGAAGCCACGAATGAGAAAAGAGAATGAAGTTGTGATGGGGTGGAACAGGGTGACAAAAGGTTTTGTGCTTTTGTGCCTTTCCTATTTTCTAAATATTCTGAAAATGTAAAAAAATAAGAAATTAGATCACAGCAACTCCCTACAGCAAAAAGTAAGGGTTCCTTCCAATGAGATCTGTTTCCTGCTGCCTTGCATATTCATATGACTTCATTCTTCATGGAGTGAATAAATGTCTCACAGTTACTGGAGGCATATAGGTCTCAACTTGTTTTCAAAATCTGTCAATGTTTAGTCCTGTGGCCACAAACATACCTTTAAACATTCCAGCCCATTTCTATATTTGTAAAATAGGAACTATAATCCCTAACCATAGAAGTTACTATGAAAATTCCAAGCTAAGAGTAACCAATTTAATATTCATGTCTTTTTTGTTAATTATATACAAATGAATCCTGAATCTATTTCAGAACCACTTTGAAATTGCAAGTGGAATTCAGGACTATGTAGGGTGGCTTGAAAACTAAGGAGTTCAGAAACCTAGTGGAATTAACCCCCATTTGCTTTATAAACTGCAATAGAGGGAGACATAAGAAGGCATTTAGTGGCTCTGTTTATTTAGCCTCATGATACTGACCTTTAATACTTAAGGTACCCAATGTCACAGTAAAATGCCGCTCAGATCATTTGATTTGAAGCCTTTCCTTCACCTAGCAAGATGAGAACTAATAATTTTTATGGCAGTACTCCCATCATTTATGGATACATAGGAATGGACAGAAATGACCACAGGACCTCAAATTCTCATCTTGCAAGTGATGCCTAACATAGAATACAATGGGATTTAGAAGATACAATTTAATCTGATTATAGACTTCTTTCTCATAAATCTATTTGCCATCTCTGCATATTAATACTGTTGAGGCTGTCAATTGGGAGGTGTGAAACTTCATGTTCCTCTTTGCTAATAATATATAATAAAGAATAAGAATCTGTGTGCTGTGCTATTTCTTGGGTTGTAATGACTTCACTACTTTCATGAATCATCAAGACTAGCCAGATTTTGCCCATTACCTGGATATGGTTTCTAGCTCCAGATCTTTCCAGCTAACATTCAATATCATAGATCAAGGTGGAGGATAAAACTAAATGACCCTGAGACTTAGGAGCATGTAGGTCTGTCTTCTATCTTATCAAATTTGTCTCTTTCTGGCAGTTTATAGTTAAATAATATAAGCTAATTTGCTTGAGTCTTTCTTAAAAGCTGATTCTCTGGTTTTTAAGATTGGATATTCAAGGGCAAGACTGGCTATGGAATATACTGAGAAATTTAAATCATTTGAGAAAGAAACTCATCTCAACTGATCTGTGCTGAGTTTTCATGTTTGCCTTATTTATTTTGAGTTCAAAATGTTGATCCTTCCTATTATGTCAAAGGGAAGGGATGAGGGAGAGCTGGATCACCCTTAGGATTGAAGTAGAAGGTAGTGTGTCACAGACCTGGTATTCTGTGAATTCCATCTTAATTTCCTCATTTAAACTTTATCTTCTGTAACATTAAATATGGTCTTTATCTAATCCTGTGGATTACACACTAGGATACATACCAAATGCAAAGTAAAGTGTGCCTTTTTAAAAAATATTGAAGTTAACTTAAAATAATCTTCATTTTATTAAAATGTATCAATAAAACAGGAAATATAACCGAACAGTTTAAGCCAAGAAGATAATTCATAAATGAATGAAATATTGGGAATTTCAATTATTCATGAAAAAAAAATTAAATAAATTTCATTTTAACAAAAGTATTAATTAAATTTTCATATAATTTCCAGAAATCTCAATAATTGGTAGGTAGTGCCTATAATCATAAAAAGAAATGTTATGGCCCAACCTAGGTAGCCGTGACCAGACTTACCTCATCTTAGGTTTGAAACTCATGTTCTTTTGTGCTAGCCAAGCCCACTGACATAGAAAGTTAACACCTCCATACCCATCCACTTGCACCTTGACCACAATATCCTTCTATGAAACTAATGCAAGATTGTTTTCCTGAGAATGTAAGTTCTGCTTTACTGAGAAATAGAACATAAGTTCTGCTTTTCTGAGAATGTACTTTCTGCTTGCCCATTACCTCAGAAAATATCCTATATGAATCTGTAACCAACTTGTGGGTTTAGATGCCTGCGAGTTTAGGCTTTAAAAGCCTCAACTATTCCCACAAATGGGGTCAAGCTTTGTGGAGCTGCTTCGTTTCTGCAACCTTCTTTGCCAGCAATAAAGCCTTTTATCTTCACTTCTAAAAGATTTGAGAATTACTTGGGAATTTGGGAATAGTACCTTAACAGAAAGAAAAATAATTCATAGTTTTTCATGGGTTACAATTACGTTACAATTATGTAGAAAATGTTTGTACTCATACCAAATGTAACTCCACTATCTTTAGATTAAAGATGCTTTCCAATATTAGGATGTAATATAACACCACACTTCTCTGAGGACCTGAATAAATGAAAGAGAATGAGTACACATCATTCTCAACCTTTTTTGGGGGTTGGGATTGAGGAGAGGATGTACCGTGGATTGAACCCAGGGCCTCATAAATGCTAAGTACATTCCCTGTCATTTAACTATACCCAAACTCAATTATCTACTGTTTAAATGTTAAATAATCTTAAAATTAAGACCTTAAAAATTCTTCCAGTACATGATGATATATCTAAGTTGTTTTAAGAAACATATAGATGTACATATGTACAAAGATACATATGAAATTCTTATAAGTAAAATACTCATAAGCAAAGTATCTATAAGTGAAACACACAATATATTCTGAATAAATTTTTTAATCGTTCACGTTGATCCCCTATTGTTAATGACTATTAACCTTAATCCCATTGGACAAGTAGTTAATGATCCATAAAACAATTAAGCGTAATCAGATATGGCTCTATTTATGTGTTCCGTGATAAATCATTTTGTAATGTGTTGAAGATAAGAATATCTTTTTTTCCTATGTAAGTAATCACTTAAATTGGTTTACCATTTCAAATATTCATGTATATTGAGTTATATTTACAGTCATAAATGCTGTCCTTTTAGAAGGACACATCTGTATATTAAGCAAAGACATCATGGTCACAGGAATACTTGTGTATATGTGTGTGTGTATGTGTTCTCTCAGAGTCAGTAAGTCAAATTCTGCCATATGGTGATCAACTCCATTTAGTCAAATTATATGGATATAACTAAACATTAGCCATCATGATTATAATCAGATGGAATAATCTCCATAATTGCATTTAGTGTGGCCTTGCACCTGTTTTCTATTCCAGTGATTTTCTTCATCCTTGAGTCTGCTGTTATCAGAATTTTTCTAACATGTAAACCATTTATCAAATATTTTCAAGATTTAACATTTTTTTCCAGGTATGATAATGGATTAGAAGAAATCTGAGTCAGAGTTTTTACTGTGAGGAAACTTCACATATAAGAGGTACTATTCAATCACTGCAAATTTAATCTACAAAGTACTTTTGGACAGACAACACAATTTAACTAACAGAATGTGTAGAGACAGAAAAATCACTTAAAAATACCATAATCGATTATTTACAATTTTAAAACTTGTTCCCATATTTGCAACCATATCTGTTTCCTGTGAAAGAACTTTCAGCAAAATTGAGAGAAATTTATTTGAACATTCATTCATGATGTTATGGGCTAATTTGAAAATTAGGCTAGACTTACTCCATTTTGTTCAGACAGCTCACCCTGTGTGAAATTGCCCCCTTATGTGCGCCCACACAAACAGAAGCTAACACCTCCACTGTCATCCACTTGCACCCTGACCACAATATTCTTGAACTATGGAACTAATGCAAGCTTGTTATTCTGAGAATGTACTGTAATTTCTGAGAATATTATTATATGAACTTTCTTTTTTGTAGTTTGGTAACTTTCTATTTTCATGAAATCTACCTTGTGATTATAATTGGCTCTCTTCCCCATCTTTGTGGTTTTGTCTTTAAAAACTGACTCCTACCCTCAACTGTGATTAAGCATTGCAGAACAGTTTGCTCTCTGTGCTTTTGACCCCAACCAGAAATAAATGCTTTGTCTTTTGCTTCAAAAAGACCCAGAATTTTATTTGGAATTTTTAAAACAGAACCTTAACAATGACTCCTATGAGCTGAACGTGTCCCTCCCAAACATCAATATATTGAATATCCAATGCTCTGGTATTAAGAGGGATGGTATGGAAGTGATTAAGCCATAAGGGTTCCATCCTGATAAACGTTGTTAGGGCCCTTAGAAAAAGAGGCCCCTGTGAGTCCCTTACCCACTTCTGTCTTGTGAGGATCCAGCAAGATGGTAGGCATGAAACAGAGAGAAAGTCCTTATCAGACGCTATATCTGCTGATCTCTCTTACTGTGTCCTCCACTGGGGCAAGTGAACCTTTCTCTGATGAGGTGGTGGGTCAGCTTGGGAAAATTACAAAGTGCATGAAATAATTAAGAAATAAAGACAAAAGACTCAATTACAAGGGAATAGCACCAATGGTTAGGCAGCTTGGATGGAGACTGGTTCTAACAAAGGATGAGGTTTCTCTGCCTGCTTTACTTTATAGGCAAAAAGCATCAAAGGGATTTATTGTGAGAAAAACTTCTTCAAAGTGAACAAAAGCAAGGTAGAACTGGAGCAGACTAATCCCAGCCTATCTCCTTCTCTACCTCAAGACTATTGAGCCCACCTCATAGTTCATCCAGCCCAGGGCAGTAGGTGGTTGAATTCAAAGCTATCAAACCCATACATTCCACACTGTGCATGGAATCTGCCCTATTAACAGCAGTCACCTGCAAATGGGCATTTTCTTTAGCACTGTTATACCAAATGATTCCCAGAAGTGGCATTTCTCTGTCCAAGGCTATGGAAATTCAAACCAATGATTTATTTGCAGCTCCCAACAGGTCCTTTGTCTTGAAATTCCTGAATTTCCAGAACAGAGAGCTATGGAGAGCTGTGACTTGGATCCCCTAGCTGTGGCTGGACTTTGCCCTGGGAACTTTATATGCAAAAGTGCTGGGTGAGATTGACCAGGAGCTATGGTAAAGCTCTGCCTGAGGAAGTTATGTGCAAAGGTACAGAACAGTATATTGAGTCCAGACACCAGCTGTGGGGATACAGAATTCTGAGCATAACCAGGTAGCTATAATATCTTGCAAGAGCTGTAACCTTAAAACCTGTAGGCTTTGCAGAAACTATGGACAATGTGTTTTCTGGATATAGCAGGATAATAAGATGTTCCTAGCATTGCAACAGAATAGCTACAAAAATGTTTCTAATTCTGTAACTTTTTAGTGCAAAACATTGTATAGATACTTGCTGATTGTGAGGCCCTATATAAAAATTGTGCTGAGCTAGTTCTTGGTCACTGTTCCTACATCAGAGGTCAGTGTCCCACCTGACCCCAACTTTATCTCTATAGGTGTTTCTGTGTCTTTCTTAATCCCCCTTTTGTCCCTAGATAGTTTCTTGGGTTTGACTATGCAGGTCATGGCAATGAGCAGCATCTTTCTTTTTTTTTTTTTATAAATTTCCCAAAGTGTTATGTTATAGCAACCAAAATGGGCTAGGATAATGGCTTTTGAGTCTTAGTACCATGATATCAAAGAAAAAATGGGCCACATGGAGGTGAACAAAAAAGGTAGATATTATCCAAGATCATTGCAATAAGTTTTGATCACTTTATCATCAAACTCTGATTAGCCACACCTTGACCTTGAACTCATTAATGACTTGAGTATATCAGTGACATCATATCCTGATAACTTTCCTGTCACACTTGATGGTGAGGAATGATCTGTGCATAATAATGCCTCTGGGTTTTGGGCACCTAAGAATTATTAATTTATTTATTCTATCTTGGCACCAAGGATTTTGATCTCTAATTTCTTATTTACTGATGTGTACAATTACAATATGTATTTTTCTTCAGAAATAATGTCATTAAATATAATCATTAATTCAGATATCCTGAATGCTATCATACCTCTTCTTCTTCATCCCTATTGTGCTTAGTGAAAGTGCTCCAGTTTTTCTTTTATTACAGTTAAAAACACTAACTTCTTCCTAAATCTTTGTTTGATTACCCTTTAGCAAATTCTGCCTGATTTTTTAAAATGACTCTGGTGAGTAATTTCGCTTTTTGTATCTCTTAAGTTGCGTGTTTTAGCTATCAGCTTATGGTATTTTGCCATGGTAGATCAAGTAGTTTGATACTTTGTGTTTAAAAAAATTACCATGCTAATTTTTGTGAAAATTTAAGGTTTACTTGATCTTTTGCATTTTTCACAGTTTATTTAGGTTATTGAAGAACTGTGAGAAATTTGTATTATATTTGTTTCAGATTATTTTACTGATCCACAAATCGTATCAATAACACATGGGTTTTATACATTTAAATAATATTCACTTTTTAAAGCAACTGATTCTAACTCACAAGATTTTCTCTTGTGAAGAGCAGGGTTGTGGAAAAGCAGCTCTGGGTTTGTAACATTGAAAATGTGAAGAAAATCTAAGGGAAGCTGGGAAAAGAGATTTGGTTTTCCATTCAATGTTCTAGTACTTAGGTGACAAAATACTGATAAAGGAAACAACCAGAACAAACACAAATCTGAAAACCTTAAGAAATCATTTGAGGATTGGGATTCACCGGGGATGACTGTGAATTTGCCTATTGGCATGCTGAGCATTGGTTACATTACAACTGGAGAAGAAGTAGCTTATCTGATCAATATTAGTGTTATACCAACTGTTCAGTAATTTCTTAACCCACTTGGATTAGTGAAACCATAGTCTTCTCTGAGAAGTTACATCTTGTCATCCTCCCTTTCTTGAGCAGAGTTCATTTCTACTAACTTTTTTTCTGTTTTATCTGTACATGTGTATACAAGAGACGTCCTCACTCCCCAATGTTTAAAATTATCTACAAGTGAGCTAAGTTCATGTTCTCTGTTGCATTCCTTCTTTGCATTCTTTCAATATTAACTAAATTTTTTTCTTTTGAAAATACTTTTACAAATAGAATAAACTGAAAACATTAACAAACCATATGATTTTTTTTCCAAATATCAACTAAGGGGTTCTAAATTCCTTAAATTACTGGCCTATGGGGCAAGACTATTCCTATGCATGAGGCTCCTGTAATTGTTAGCTGCAAATCACAGTTTTCAGTATTACATTTTGTTAAAAACAAAAATGTCTCCAAAAATTGCCAGTTATATGCTGGAGAATAAACTTATTCTTCATTGAGAGTGACAGTATTAAGTTCTTGTTTTTAATATAAATTCATAATTATCAAAATTATTAATTTACAATGTAGGTCTATTTAGATCCAGGTACATTTAATTTAATAAGCACAATATAAATAGGCAAAATATTCAGTTTTTTTCCCTTACTATGCACAAGTAAAATAATATGTATTCATGATAGACTGATGAAGTCTAAGCACAAAAACCTTAATTGTCTCCAAAGGTCAGATCCCATTTTTGCCAAATGTTAGTGTCTATTTTAAACACTGAATTTTGTGATGATAGTTCACATCATTTGAAGTCATATTCCATCTGTAGTAAGGCCACATCTAAATGTCAAGATAAACATTCTCAATTTATCACATATTTAGATAATTCTGGACATAGAAATAGCCAATTGGCTTGCAAAAAAAAAATTCCGTAAGTTTATTGCCAAACCTATTTGATCATTTGAATAGTAGAAATCACTGGACTAAGTTATGAAAATATATTATTTTTCAGTTGCTTCAGACCAACCTTGTGGGAATTCAGTTGATTGAATGAGAGCCATTACAATTGTTAGAAAAGAAAAAAAAATCTGAACACATCACACAACATTTTATTGAGTCTCAAAATAAATGGATTTGGGAACTGGAAGGAATTTTAGCCATTATTTAGTCCAAAAATTTTCTGTTTTTTACCATAGATATTTACTCAGAATTGACTTACATATAGCCAGAGATCATTTTAAAATAGGAGGTTTAAGTGTGGCAAGTTTCACTGAATTATATGTATTATTGATACTCCTCATAGATTACACATCCAGGGATCTTTTTATTTATCTTTAATGTAAAGTATCCTCAATATTCAACCAATGTGTTATTTGTCAAAATCAACTGCTCTGTCAACCTTGAGTTATTTCTCTATGGTAGAAACATGAGAATAACAATGTTGAATAAGTGCTTTACAGCCTTTATCACAAAAATACATCATAATCCCTTTAATGAAACATTTGAAAAAGCCAGTATATAAAACAGAAATTTGTATAACCATGAATCTTCTCTGTGAAATAAACCTAAACAAGAAAAATAAATATTTCCTCTTAAAGCATGTTGAAGTCAGCTGTAGTATTGTTAAGGTTTTTTTTTAAAGTCCATAGATGCATTTTGAGAGTGTTCAAGAATTGTTATGTCTGGTATTAAGCATATAAGTTTTATCCTTCACTAAATGCATCTACTTATCAAGTACTGATTTTTTAAATAGTTTTTGTCAAGAGCACTTACTAACAAAGAAAGTAGTCTAATAATTATTTCTCTTACTTGCAGACATGTTTGACAAACTAAATGGGGTTAAAACATTTTTATTAATATCTTTGAAATTACTGTGATGGATTTGCCTAAGAATCGATGTAATCAAATAATGTAAATTATCTTGTGTTGCTTGGATCTCTTCCACTCAATGATAGGGATGGATTTGAATATAAAGCTTTTCTGTTGTGGATCATATATAATTTTCTTCTTTATTCTGCTAATGTTATGAATTATATAACACATATTGCAATGATAGATTATTCTTTTGTTAGTGGTACAAGCTTCTATTTATCATATGTTGTCCTTTGATACATTTTAAAATTTGATTTCTTTATATATTGCAAAGGATTTTTGCATCCACATTCATGAAAGATTTTGATAAAGAAATTTTCTTTATGAGTCTCAAAATAAGCTAGTCCATTTCTGGTATGAAGTTTATGATGGCTTCATAAAATAAGCTATTTGCAAAGCTGTATCATGTACAAGTTTACCATTATTTCTTTCCTAAAAATATAGAAGAAATTAGTGAGAAAAACATGTAGTCCTAGAATTTTCTATTTTTTAATAATGGGTTTATTTGTGTAAGATACACAGAATTCAGGTTTCTATTCTCTTTCAATAAAATTTAGGGTTTATGAGGAATTTGTGCATATAGCAAACTTATTGGCAAAATAATTTAGAAATAATTTTATGTATTTTTTGCCTACGATCTTTGGTAAAGATGACATGTTCATTCTCTTTTTCGATTAAATTTTATAAGAGTATATCAGTTTGATTATTAGCATTGTCCTTTTCTGTCTCTATTGTATTTTTGTTTTCTTTTGCACTGATTTCTTCTTTTATCTTCACTTACTCTTTTTGATCAATTTTCATTTTATAGCATTTTTAAATAGAAATATTGAATATCATTGAATATGTTTATCCAAAAATCATAATAATTAAAAACATTAGTGATATTATTAGTGAAATTTTCCAGTTATTTAAAGAAAGATTAATTATGACAACTAGCATAGCCACTACTTTTGGTAAAATTTTACCAAAATATACTTTACCAAAATACAAAATTTTCTTTATATTTCACTTGAGTAAACATATAAAAGAAAAGCATTTTTTCATTCTATATGAGAAACCTTAAAAAGATAATTGCAGATATGACTAACCCAAGTGTCCATTGATTCTATACTCCTAATCCAAGGTATAAATTTCATGCAATACTGGCAAAACTACATGGAAAAATATCAGACATCTGGCTTTGAGTTTGATAAATCAAGGCTTGCATTACAAAAGTGTGAGTCATGGCTCAATTTAGAAAAAAAAAGCAAAAGTTTTTTTTAAAGGAATTATAGCTCTGTGCATAATTCTTTATTGACTAGCTGATGAGATAGTGTGAAAATGCCATGAAAGCTCTGGGTGAAAATAACTAAGTATCTTTAAATAGAAAGAAAACATCATGCCAGTAGATGCTTCCTTTTCCTTGAAGTTTAAACATTTTTCTTTTTTTAAAAAAAAAAAAATTTTTCTATTGGAAGACAAAATAAGGAAAGAAAGAGAAATTGAACAGTATAGCTCTCTAAAAGAAGCCAAGTATATATCTTAATTCTTACTTTTAGTGTCTTTTTAAATGATATGCAAAATACAAATTATAAATAGACTATGGATTGAGAGTAATTCCTTTGTTATTTTAGGAAAATTAAAATTCTCATAAGATGATAGTTTATAAAATTATATATGACAGTAAATTATGAAATTAATTAAAATGATGAGAGACATACTAAGTAGCACATATCGTCTATTAAGTAGAACTTCTCTATATTAGGTATTTTAAAAATGCATTTCATATGATTGTAAACTTTTCATGTAATACTAAGTGTGAGAGACTCATATTAATTTAGAGTAAAACATATAGTGAATGATGTTTCAGGAAGCATTTGATTGGGGGCAATATTATGTCTTTGAAAGAAATGAGCAGATTTTGTAAAAAAAATTGGCAAAGCAATCAGCTTCTGTTCCTGATGTTTGTTTCCCAATAAGGTTTTCTTCATCTGTTTATTGGTTCCATCATATCATACAGTTCTAACCTGACTTAATGCTTCATGTTACATCATTAAGCATAGTCATTAAAATATAGGTAATAGGCACTGGATCACCTATTGATTAATTAACATTAATTTGAACATAAGCACATTTTGTCTTATGTTTTAATAATGATCCCCAAATTATAGCTTGAGATTGTTGTTAACTTAAAAGGTGTCACTTCTACCATATCAATTCTCCAGGTTATGTGTCATGAGTAACATAACAATGAGTAGAAACACGTATTCTAGAGTCTTAAGCCATTTTGCTTTTTACCTAATTTATAGCCTTGGCCAAGTTCCTCACACACTAGGAAAATTCTAGAGATTTACGTTTTTGGTTTTTTGTAAAGATGAACATAATTATAGAATCTGATTGAACAGCTATAAAGAAAAAATAACACAGTAATTGACGATTTTCCTAAGAACACTAAACCATTGTTAAATTTTCCTTGTAGTGTGCCTAAAATAACATGTATTCAATAAAACATATACCATGTAATATCTAATAACTGTACATTTTAATGGTGTTTTCATGTTAAAAAAAAGATTATTGTATGAGACTTACTGAGTTTGAATCCTGGCCTTTTTCAGTTTCTAGCTGGAGTTTTTGGGCAAGTTAGATAATTTCTAGAATTAATATGATAATTAAATGACATTTATATAGTCTTTAAAACAATGCTTTAAATATATTGCAAAGCACAATATGTGTTAACCCATAATACTACTGTTATTTTAAAATCAGAATTTTAATAGTATTTTAATAGTATTGAAAATAGTTTTACCATATACTTGGACTTAAATTCAGTGCTTAAACCTGGGAGGACAGTTAGCTAGACTTTAAATCTCTATCCATTGTTCTAAATGAGAGAGATGGGGGAAAACTACTAAATGTCATCATCCTATAGTCTGCTGTATCAATTTTATTGCCTCACTTTGATCAGAGATTTAAGAGCATTGAAAAGTGAGACATAACCCAAATAAATCATGGGGTAGAGGATACTAAAGTAAATTAAAGTTTGTGAATATTTGCTTATAAACATAAATCAGAGAATTTTTCTTTTTACAGAGTCAGTTTCTCTCCCTTGACTTCAATATGCCTTCTTGAGAGAGAGGAAAAAAATGAAAAAATTTAGTTGCAACAATTGAGGCTGAAGGAGAATTTACCCCAATGCTTAAGTTGCTATCATAGGTATGGATTTTTATCCCATCTATTTACATTTATATGTAAATTACATAAATAAGTGTTGACAATATTTCTTCCAAGCAAAATAAATATATTAGTTTTTACAGTATATTCAAATTTTACTTACTGTATTACTACAATTCCTAAGAACGGAATAAATATCACTTAAAGCACCCTTACAGTCTTAAAAAATGACTTTATAAAGTTTTTTTAATGTAGACTTTTCTGAGCACTTATTTAAATCTCACATAAAATCATCATTGTAATTATAATTATAGTAATGACATTTCTTAAATTGAATAAAAATGACAATCTTAAATTCAATATTTAAGGAAATTATAATGTATTGGTTGTGATTTTACCTTTTAATTTACTTCTTTATTATATAAATCAGAATTCACTCTGTAAATTCCACTTTCATGTATTTAATTTTATAATTGTAACAAAGAAATAGTATGTGTGTATATGCATATACTGCCCAGTAATTTAAAAACTTCTATTATAAAACTTCTCATTGTAAGGATTTATAATGCTTTCAACTTGTTTTATTAACCTACAGGATAACCTTAAGATATGTTTCAATGCAAGTATTTAAATCTTAACTTTAATAATTAAAATTTGGGAAAAACTTTTCAAATTAGATATATTCTAGAACATAATCTACATGTCACTTTGTTCCATGAGGTACATCTATGCAGAACAAATACTTTTTGGTCTGTAAGAATGAGCTAATTCATATTTTGTAAGATATTTTCAATTTTATATCTATTCATGGTTACATTATCTGAAGTTGAAAGGGAAACTGCATTATGGAAAACTAACTTCTTTATGCAAACAAAGGATTTATTTGTAGTACTATGGATTTTTGACAACCTCTGATAAGCTTTATGTACTCCTGAAAAGTGATGACTTTTTTTTTTTTTGGTGCTGAGGATTGAACCAGGGCCTATTCACATGAGGCAAACACTCTACCAACTGAGCTATATCGCCAGCCCTGATGTCTTATTTTTAACCAAAAAATTTTATATGATACTTTGATTAGTTTGTTTTTATCACTGTGGTATCTAATATATTTTATTATATTTATTTTTAACAAAATAATTTTAAAGATAATTTTAAACTTTTTACATTTTAGGACATACTACTTTCAAAGCTTTGTTTAATCCAGCCAAATCTCATTCATTTTCCAAGAGAAAAATTATAGAACAGGAGTCTGAAAGTAATAATAATTAATAATTTAAATTTTACTATGATTTTAAAACTGGTCTGCCACTTTTCTGATTTTTGAATACTTGGAAATCTAGCCAATTGAGCAGTTCCATCCATCTATCATCAAACTCATTTATCTATCAAGATACAGGTAAATGTATAAAAAATTAGAGTCTTATTATATCTTAGTATTGATAAAGTTCTTAATAATACACTTTGTCAAAGCATTTAATTTTTATGAAACATTAGAAGACTTTTATTACTACCTATGTGTATTCATTAACATATATATTTTTCTGATTGTAAAATAATGTATCATTGTATATGTACTTTAATTTCTTAAGTCTTATAAGATATTCAGTTTGGTTTTTTTTATTTCTTTATTTTATGCTATTAGGAATAGAGATCAACATCAGTACATATTCATGTGGGTACTTGGGGAAATAACAAAGCAATAAGATAATGTTTGAAGAAAAATTAATAGTCTGCATTTTACATTCATCTGAAAGTTATTAAAGATTAGTATGAAAATAAGAGCTTTTAAAAGGTGCCACATAGATTATGTGAATTTAAAGAGATATGTATTCTTTTTTCTTTTTTTATTCCAAGATAAATTTCAGATGAAAATATTTTTCAGAAGCACAATTTCAACTATTATAAAAAGGATATCATATGCATTTACAATGAACAAAATCATTTGAAAACTGAGATGTCAAGTGATGATGATCAAACTTTATTGAATTTTAATTTCATAAATGATTCAGATTGAATGTGTTTATCATCACATTGAATATATTTTAATTCTGTATTAATAAATTTAAGGAATATATTTCTTTCTCATGTGGGTACTTGGGGAAATAACAAAGCAATAAGATAGTGTTTGAAGAAAAATTAATTTAAGAAATTAAATTATCCAATATAATAAAGTTCACACTAAGCAATACAACTCAGTACTTAACATAGTATGCAGTTATTGTGAATTAATTTCTACTCTGGTTATTTTAATAATTTATCTTGTTTAGCAAAATAACAGCAACATGCCAGAGAATTGCTAAAACCTTTGCCATTGATTGATATTTTTGCACATTTGTTTTTTACCTAAAACATCTACCTGTAATAAATATTTCTACTAGATTTTGTATACACATGGGAATTTCATAATAATTTGGTCCATAAACAGTAACTTTGAAACCTGAGAAAATATTTGTTTGTTTCCCAAGATACATTCCTTTTCTATCTGTTCTTTGTATGGGTCCTATATAAATTGCTGCAGAAGAAACCCATGGTCATAAGAGGTTACCACTTTCAGAAATACGATTCTGTGAATTAGCATTCAATAGAATCTTAAGTTTGTATACTTTAGAAAGCAATGTAAAAAATTAGAAAACTAAGTAAACTGGCATTAAATTTTTAAAAAGGACAGATCTTGGAAAGTATTATAAAATCAAGTTTTTTAATGTCTTAAAAACTATTTCAACCTGATGAATCCATCTTAACTTAACCTTGTATATCAGGTTTGTTTTTCATTATCAATTAAATATTGATATTTGAATGAATAGTTTGAGAAAGAAGGTTTCACATACAAGCAGAAAAGGTAGGAATAAGATGGCAGCATATGTTCAAATCTTTGTTTCTCTCTTAGAGATTATACATGGTAAGAGGAAAGTAAATGAAAAATTCCCCAATCTACCTCTTTTACAAATAAAACTGAGGTATTTGAAAACTCAAAATTATTTGAAAGCACAGTTAACATTACTGATAGTAGCAGAACCAGTGCTATAAAGGGAGTAGAGATAAAGGACTAAAGAGCCCCTAGCCTTCTTAGAATTATGAAGTCAGCACCAAGCATGTTTTTACATTAGTAAATGCACAACTCCTACCTAAACCTGAATGGCTCTGAGCAGAGCAGAACTTCAACAGGATACTACAGCTGGTTGAATTGGGAAAATAAGGTAAGGGGAGTATTGAGTTTGAAGATATCAAAAAAAAAAAAAAATAAAATCGTGATTTTGGAAATTTTAGGTAGAAATATTCAGTAAATGAATAGGGAATTCAGCAGGGAATAGAATATTCCTGAAGTAAATACATTTCTTAAATGTGTTCAGGAATGAGTGTGCTCATACAAAGAAGCCAGAATTTAATGAGACAATTATATAGAGGACATACGAAATCCTTAAATTGATGAAGATGGTCAGTGATCCTAACTTTCATGAGAAACTCATGCCTATAGAGGATAAAAACTCTGAATATATACTTAATTGTTCAATATTGTTTAATATATTATTCAGTTATTAAATATGAGTTAATATTGAGCATACAATTGTTCAGGATTTTGATAAGGTCTTATTTTTTTTTCTGTCTGTGGTATATTTACCACCTAGATAGAAAATACTATGTAAGAATACTATGTTATTTGTGTGTGTGTGTGCGTGTGTGTTAGCATAATTTAAATATGTTGAATTTTGTTTTTTTACTTACTAGCATGATATTTCCATAAAACTGAAAGCTAGGATTACTGCCCACCTTAATCAATTTCTAATCTCTTTAATTTCACTCATTCTATCATTGCTGTTCATCATATGAATACATTGAATTATTCTGAAAACTTTGCTTTAGTATATATCATATTAAAATATCTCTATATACTCCTTTCTTTTAATAGATGTCAGTTTTTAACTGTGGGAAGAATACTGACTAATTAATTTTTGTGTCTTCATTGCTGAATACATTGCTTCACAAATAGTTGTTATTCAAGAAATATATGTTGCAATAAATTAAGAACTTAAGCCTATTTTTTGCAGATATGTAAAATAAGAGGTTAAGCTTTCTGGTTTATAAAAATAAAATCAAAGTTTGATTTTTGGCCCTCCTTTAACTTAGTATTTAAATCAATATGCATTTCAAAAGAAATAAATTATGCTTCTCTTTTCTTAGATTCTCAAGATTCCAACATTATGTTTATATATATATATATATATATATATATTAATTTTATGAAATATGGTCTTACTTTAACCTCCCCTTGGCTCCCTCCACCTCTCTTGCCTTATTATTATTTTTAAATTATAAAGCCTTTGCTTCCTGTTTCCTTATGATTGCTGAGGTACAATTTTCCTTTTTGTTATGTATGTGTATTTTTCTTATATGTCTTTTCCTCCTATTGTCTGCTTCATATCTCCTATTGTTTGGATATAATGTCCTTGAATTCTGATTTTTATTCTTTCCTAGTTACTTTTTTTTAAAGATTTATTACAAATACTGTGGGTGGAAAAAATCCCTATTACAAGATTCAGAAAATAAAAGGAGCAACACGTAGGCAACTATTAATAATGGAAGATATTTTTTTAGCTGATGGGAACTACTAAAATGTGGATAGTACTATTTATTTATACCAGTTACATAAGATATAAAAATGTAAGGGAGAACAAAGAGTTCAACTGTAGAAAAGTTATTTAAAATAACTGCAATAACCAAGTCGTAGTGTTCAGTTGGGGATATTCTTTAGACCTCCAATGGTAGGGAGATTAATTAGGTCTAACAAAGTAAATATGGGGTCATCAAAGTATACAGTAGTTTCATACTCTATTTCCTCTTAAATCTCAGTGTAGATTTATAAATTAGGAACCAGCACTTTCATTTGGTCAGTAAGAACCAGTCTTTATGAGATGGCATATAGATAAAGTCATGTTGCTAATAAATGTACCAAGTTTTCAAGATTTTTAATTTTTATCGCATTTTTCCCTCAGCAAATGCATTATTTCCTAAAATTACTGTGTAAATTATTAATTGTGAGAAAGAAATTATGGCCTTATTTTATTTAAATAGATTTACTTTTAAAGAGTCACCATTCTAGTGCATCTCCACCCTGTTATTAATTGTGTGCTATTATTTTATTACATGTGGAATTAATAATGGATCATGAGAGTATTGTAACTGTAAAATTGAATAAAATGTTTAATTATCTTTGAGGAAAAATATTGTAATGCATACTGACAATATGTGTAATGGGTGTAAATATATACCCATTTCCTTCCCATGAAGACTTAAAAATAGTGAAGCATCTTGAAAACAAAGTAAAATAAAACTCCCGGGATATATATGAGCTGTGTTTTTCTTAGGGTCTATGCACTTGGTTGCACTGTCCTTTACCTATGCTTACATATTAATTTCCGGTCTATGGTGAATTGCAAAAATTTAGTATCTGATATACATGTAAACCTTATAAACAAAGAAATGTTAAATTGGGATATATTGAGGTTATAGGGAGAAACTTCTTCTGAGGACAACTTCTGAGGACAAATTAGCAAAAATGAAATTAAGGATTTTTTAATTATTAAAGAAGTAAAAAGTGAAAGTAAAAAAAAACCCCAAAACAAACAAAACAACGTACAATAATAATTCAGCTTGGAAACTAAAGAGTAAAACAAACTTGACATTGAGAATGACCTATATTGTGTTTAAACTTCACTTCCTAGGACAGTGAACTTTGTGCCAAAGTAGCAGACCTTAAACACAGAATGATCTTATCTTTCACATTATAATTTTTTTTACTAATATTATCATTGATTTGACATGCTCTTGGTGACAATACCTAATTTATTTTGAAACTCAAATGACATTAATGGGGAATATAAGACTTTGATGTTTACCAAAATGGATCATAGGTTAAAATAAAGTTGAGATGTGCTCATTTGAACATACATTGGAACTTTAATTATAGCATGATTATAAAAACTTCAATGCACTAATATCTTTCTCAGCTACTTTATTCAGATGCACATTTAACTAAGCAATTGATCTGATTAGTTGATGACCTTGAATGGACATCAATGAGAAAAAGGTGAGGGAAACTGAGATCCTATCTTAAAACTCATCCTCTCTTTGTTTTATCTCATCTACTTCTCTTTCCAGAAAGAGAAATTGAGTTTTATATCTTTTTTCAAATGAATGATGAAAACACAAAATTAATATTGTAGGTCATTTTTCAAAGTTACTGAATTTTATGAGAATTCTGAAATAGTGCTTGACTGATAAAGTAAGATTTCATCACATTTGTGGAAGTTTGCATTATAAACTAAATAGAACACATGTATTTATATTTTTAAATCTAAGAATCATGCCTCAAAAATCAAAACAATGAGCTGTGTTCATGTTGGAAAGAATGAGCCAAAATGAGACACAAACATGACTCAGTTTGAACAGCTTTCGTTTATTTATTCTTCTCAACAAGGCAAGTGGCAACTGTGAGTAATCAACAGGGAAAGCAGGGTAGTAATTTCTCTCTTCCTTCACTCCAGCAGATGCATGGAGCACTTATGTGTTCCATCATTTTCCCAAAGTCTCCCAACTTACATAAAGTTGGAGCTGCCTATGTTTTATGTGTGACACTTTCAAAAATAACTTAATGCATAAGAGGAGATTCAGAGGATTGATCAATCGCTGGGAGCATCACATTTTCTCACAAGCATGTCAATCACAGGGGGAATAGCATATGCTTATCATTACAAGGTAAATATGCCAATAACTTTAAACAACTTTGGAAAGACATGCTTTTTAACCATTTCAAAATGTGCTTTTTAAATATTTTTAAAAACAAGTTCATGAACAAACTAATGTGTGGTTGACAGTTTGTTTGCCATTATCACACACAGTGAACCACCATTAGTCTCTTGCAGGATGGAGAACACAGAGTTATAGCATAGGAAACAATAAGGAAACATTTTTTTTTCAACGATTCCTTTTCTTAATCTCTCAATAACCTTTATAAAAATGAATGTCATTTGTAAATTAGAGATGACTGGAGTGTGGTCTTCAAAAGATAGCAAGTTGAGAAAGTACAAGGTAACATGGGAACACAAAATCCTCCAAATTGTTTAGGGTTTTATGGTACTTAACATAATGAGAACTTTTGGTTTTCTGCCTTTTTTCTTACATGTTAACACCACTGCAGGGCTGACTGATTCTCGGAAAGCCTCCTGTCTTCCACATAGCAATTCATTTGTCTAGGCTGCAATTGATCTTCTTGGAAATACCATCTTCTAACCAAGGTCTTCTCTAGTTACACTGTGCAGGGAGAAAGAGGAGACTGGAAGGTCTTTCACACAAAGTTAATTGATGTGGCCCTGAACTGACACACATAACTTCTACTGATGCCCTTGGGCAGAAATAATCACAGATTCTTGCCTGAAGGTAAAGGGACTGAGAAATTCAGTGTGCCATAAGACTGGAAGGGGAGAAATAGTGGGTATTGATGAATTACTAGTGTCTATCACATCAGAATGATGTTGGTAATCGTGGATTCCTGGTAGTAATTCCAAGGCTTTAGAACAAAAATATATTCCCATAAAATTATTATATATTATTTTATTATAGTACAAGAGAAAGTCTTTTAAAATTTTCCTTGGGCATGGTAAGAAAAAAAATTCAATATTGGTATTTATATACTGATCTCATCCAAATTGGATATTTTAAAGCATATTGAATATATTAGAGCATATCGATGAGCATATCAAATAATTTACCCACACTATGGTTAAGTATGCACACTTCAGTGTATTTTAAATAATTCTTTAAAAATGCATGATTAGAACCATGATTACTAGAATCTGTATTTAAAAAGTCACGATTATGTAGACTTCTCTAGTTATAATCCAAAGTAATATGACACCTATGATTAATGATGACTATTTTTGGTTGATTTTCATGAAAATTGAGAAATATTAGCAACAGATAAAATATATTATACTATACATTAAAGTTATACTTTGTACCTGATTATACATCAGGGATACTTCCACAGATGTTTTAATATTTGGTTGACTTTTCCAAATGATATCAGTTGTGTGTAACTTTCTGTATATCATGCCAGAATTTAAATTTAATTAATTATTTTGATGGAATTGAAATTTTTAGAAAATACAGTAATAAATCAATCTTTTCATGTTCCTTGTCTTATTTTCCTTTGAGGTGTATTTTTGTTACTGAAATAACATCAATAGCATAAATGTGTTCTATATATTTGTGTAAATATATAATGAAATTAATTTCAGCCTAAACATCACAAATTTTACAATGAGAATAAACTGCAGATAATAAAATGACCTCTATCAAAATTCTAGAAACTTTCTTAAATAGTCACAACCAAAATGGTTTTATTTGTTCTGGCTCATCATATACTCAGATGACCTTTGTGAAAGGTTAAAGTTTATTGTTTAGATCTCTTTAATGAACAGTTAATTATTTGACTGTTTATGTATGTCAAGTATATGCTATGTATAATAATACAGTGGGTGATTTGTATCTATTTTTATCCCACAATGCTTTTATCCTATCAGTCATATTTAGTTTATTCTAATTAGTTTTTCAATTAGCAACCTTTAATATGAACTAAGATCAAGATAGGTAGAGGTTACAAGATATGAATAAATATGAGTTTGAGTATTGATATTACCTGGTTAACAAAAGTGTTCTAAAACTAAGCTTAATAAGAAAGAGGAATGACATGATTTCTACTGTTCATTCAGATAACACTGAAGCTAATATTTAATTCTTTTCTTTATAAATTGAACTAAGTGTAAAAAATCTCTGAAATTTCACATCTAAAATATTATGGCAAAATAAATCATGGGACAGTTTTTCAAGTTTTGCTAATACTTTCAATTGAGAATACACTATTTACCTGTATATTTAATTCATTACTTACCATCATTTTGTCAAAAAACTCTTTATTTATTTAGTTTGAAATGGTACACCTTACATAAGGAAACAAAAAAAATCTGTTCTGGAGAAATTTCAATTTAAAATGAAGTTATTTTTTCTTAACTCCACTTAACAACACCATCATAAAATATCATCATGTGATTGCCTTTCTTGTCTTCTTTAATATACAGGTTTGAATCGTATATTTTGGCAAGATACAATCACAGCAAAACTTACAGAATATAGTAGAGCATTCAAAGAAAAATTTATTTGTGCTTTTTCAATAAGGAAAGGCCAGAACTAAGTTCAAAAGTTCTACTGAAAGTTAGGGTAGCAAAGTTTTTAAAAATTGGAATGGCAGTATGACAGACTATCTCTGACTACTAATTTGGAGTTCAATTAAAGATTGCAGTTACTGTCTCTTGATAACATGTGCTAACATTAATGATAAAAGAACTGTATATTAAGTTTTATTTCCAGAAATATTTCGGTTATTTTGTTATGTTATCTTTTTCATCATGTGACCCAAATACCTGAGAAGAACAATGTGGAGAAGGGAAGGTTTATTTTGGCTCACAGTTTCAGAGTTTTCAATTTATGGTTATCCAACTCTATGACCCTAGGCCTGAAGTGAATCAGCAAGCACATCATAGAGGAAGGATGTGATGAAGGAAAGGTACTCAGCTTATGACAATGGAGAAGTCAAGAATCAGAAGAGAGAGAAAGAAAGAGAAAGAGAGAAATGACCAGGGACAGGTAGAATTCCCAAGGCTAGGTCCCAGTTATGTGTTTTCTTCAGTCATGCCCTACCTGCTTACAGTTACCATCAAGTAGTTCATTCAAATTTTTAATCTATTAAATGAATTAATCCACTGAAGAGGTTGGCAGGTCTCATGAAGCATTAATTTCACTTTGGAACATGGCTGAATTGTCTAATACTGTGAGCTTTTGTGGGGACTTTACAGATCCAAATTATAATATCCATATAGCTTTAATTTATATTTTTTAATGAATCCCAAACATAAAATCAATAATAACTTGAAATTGCTGGTGAACTTAAGTTCAGTAATGCAGGTATTAAAAAAAAAGCATGATTCATATGCTGAGTCACATAACTCTTGAGTGTTGACCTTTCTTAATGGAAAACTTTCAAAAATGTTTGTGCTTGGCGTTATCTTTAGTACATGGTCAAACTGTGCTTTGTATATGTTCAAAGAGATCTCCTCAGTGTGTATCAGACATTTCACGTACATACAAATATACTTGTTTTCTCCTAAGCACAAGTGCAATGCAAGAGGCAAAAGTATATGTAATTTACATTTGGATTTAATCTACAAAAAAATGTCTATTTTTCTTGTTTATTCTTAACCAGAAATGAATCATATCAAAGTTTATAATTGCTGATTGTTCGTAGCCTTATTCAGCCAATGTGGAGTGGAGATGAGATATTGATAAAAAGACAACTTAGAAAAGAATTCTCAAAATTAATTGTAAAGGAGGTAAACATAAAAGTAAAGACAAACACTTTAATAAAGACAAAAAGTGCATGAGAATTGTTTTAAACATATGGGCAAATATAAAACATGTAAGGAAAACAATCTAAATATAACAATAGAATAGCAAAATATAAATCAAATAAATTAATAAGTAAAATAGCTGGTAGTTAAATTTCATTTCTTAAATTTTAGTAATAAGATAAATAAAAGATAATAACAAAATCATAAAAAGTATAAAAAATGAAAATAACTAATGGAAGAAATATGTCAGATATGTTTTAACTGGAAAAGCCAAGCCACAAACAAAACTAATCCAGATAGACTGCAAAGAAAAATAAATTTGAGATAAATAGCAGTATTATGTAGAGTATATATTGATTACTACATGGTAATTATTTTAAAAGAGATGTGTAGCACCGATTTCAATCACTCTCTCTCTTCCTTTCCCTATAGCTATTCATAAATAATAAATAATTAATACATCAAATAAAAAATAATAAGAATTGATGGTTTGAATCACACAATGTGATTCAAACAAAATGTGATTTAGTAGTCATTCATACAATGGTCATTCATAGAATACTATATGCAATTTTAAAAAATGTAACTCTTTAGATCACATCTAGAATACTTGTGAATTAAATAAATATTCTTAAAAAGGATATGTTATCTTTAATTATATCTGAAATACTTATGAAAAAATAAATCATCTTAGCTCAAACACTAAGGCCTTTCAAAATTTCAAAAACCAATTTATACAGCCGAACTGTTCTGAGCACAAAAACATAAAACATAATTCCTAGAAAATAATTCAAACTCTCCTAAAATGTAGAAATTTTAATAAATAATGATCTTGACAAAAAGAGGCTATAATGAAAATTAAAACTCATTGGCATTAACAATAATAAAACCCTATATAAATTTTAGAAACAGTTTATGTACTGTAGAAATGTGGATGTAAATACAAAAAAGAGAAAAACCTAACTTTTAAACATACTACAGAGTCCAGCTAGAAGAGTAAAGAAAGATTAAATAAACAGTAAAATAATAATAATAATAATTGGGAGAAATTGTCGAAAGAAATCATAAACCCATGATAAAAAGATAAAAGAATTACTTATTCTTTAAAAAAATAAATATTTTGGAATTTTAATGGAGAAAGAAAAGGAATGAAATGACAACAAGTGACAGTAGTATAGTAGTATTCACTTATTGGATAAAATAAAAGTAATAGTTATACTAAGAAAGTCATATATTCAATTATGTTGAAAATTTCAATATTTAAACAAAATATTTTATAAAATATAAAACTTAAAAAACTCAAAAAGAAGTAAAATTCATATTTTCCTTGAATATTAATGAAACTAAAACAGTAAAAACTATGCACATTAACCCATGTCTTATAAAATCAAATCAAATATATCATCAGATCTAAATAAATTTTAAGAAAAAAAAGTAATTGAGATGTATACATTGTTAAAACTTGATGAAATTTCCCTTTTATCATAATGAAATATCCATTTTTACTTATGATATACTTTGACTGGAAGCCAGTTTTATGTGATATTAATAAAATTTTTTGCTTAAATTTTTAACTATGCATTTTCCTCATATTTACTTTCAACCCTTCAAATCATTATATTTAAAGGATACTTCTCTCAGGCAGCAAACTCTGATATAAAAATGGATTTTTAAAATAGGATGATTATGCACATAAATCTGAAGCTGAGAGGAGAATTTCAAACTAAAAAAAATCAATCTGGGACTCATATTTTTACAAATGATAAGTAAAAGTAAAATAGAATAACTGAAAGAGAAGAAATAAAATAAAATAAAAGGTCAGGAACTGAGGGTTCGGGGAAATTAAAGTGGGAGTGTTTTTGTGTAACTCAGAGAATAAAGAGAGAAAATGACTGGCAATGTGGAGTGGTACTCCTTTGTTGCATAGGTCAGAAACATTACTTCCCATTTAAACAATATGAAATTAACTAATGACCATGTGATCAGCAGGTGCAGTGAAATGAACAGCGGAAATAGTGATTAGAAAGAAATAAAGTATGGCCAATATGTGTAAAAGTCACAAAATAAGTTGGCACATTAAAACAAAATGGAGGAAAAGACAAGTAGGATCTAAAAAACATTAAACATCTCCAGGTTATGGCTTCAATTTCCTTGCCCATTTCTTATTTCTTAGTACTCTCTTGGCGACACTAAACTTCTCTACTTGCTTTGTGGCTTTCCTCGATCTGAATATTTCTAGATAAACATATACAGCTATATTGACTTGGCTAACTTTTAATTCTTAATCACTAGGCCCAAATGGACACTTAATGTCACTGGAAATTGCTGATAGTCTCCTATTCCATTTACTCACCCATGTTTCAAATAGAAATATATATATTATCTTTGCCAACTGATTTTTTGTGGTGCTATTCATTCTCCCATGCTGCCTCTCATTCTGTGTGTGAGAGCTCTAGCTGCTTTGGGCTCTCCTGAAAAACAGCTCTATTCATCACCTCACCGCTCTCTGACTCTGCACTGCAGCCTGGAAATTCAAGGCTTATCTCATTTGTTCCCCTTCTTTAAGGAAGTATTGTCTTCCATTCCCTCTTGTCCAATGTCTTGCACTTCATTGTTTTATGTATTTTCTCTGTTTTCCAGTTACTTCAAGTGGGAAATAAATCTAGTTTCTGTTTTTCCATCTTGTTCCAAAATGAAAGTGAAGGGAGCATGAATTTCTTGGCAAAGAATATTAATGCCTCTAAAACCCATGTGGCTATGATGACTAATCTATTATTTAGAATTAGAGAATAACCCCCTGTACTACATGGTACCCTGTACTACCTAATGAAGTTTAAAAAAAAAAAAAAAGAATGCCTGTTACCTAGTCCTATTTCAAACACTCTGGAATCCCAGGAAGATTTTTGGTTAATAGAGATCAATGAAAGTGGACAGGATCATTACCAGCACCACACAGCAATGCAGAAATTGACTTTCTCTTATGAAAATGCTCTACTGTATTTTTAAAGAGTTTCCCAAATCAAAGAAAAAAATTGCTCTGCACCGTTGTTTATAAATTATTATTTCTCGTCATTATATTTAGTATAAGGTTTTGTTTATTAATTTAATTTTATATTTTTTGCTGGAGATTGAATATAAGGTAGCTTTACCATTGAGCTACATCCCAGACCTTCTGATTTATTTTGTATTTTATTTTAATTTTGAGATGGGGTATTGTTTAGTGGGATTACTGGGCTGAGCCACCATGCCCAGCCTAAAGTTTTCAAATGGATAAAATGTTGAAGCTGTATCAGAAAACTGAATGCATGAAGTTGAATTCAGCCATTAGTCAACTTCAGCATTCCCTTCTACTTTTTTTTTTTACTTTCTTTCCCACTTATTTTTATTTCTTTCCTGAATTTCTTCACTAATACTACTAGAAAAAAGTTTTACCTAGTAAAACAGAGCATGGTCAATTAGAATTTAATTTCAACAGTTGTGGAAAGAAAAGAAGCCTGCATTGTAGAATATTAAATTGACAAAATCTCCAGAAAACTCTGTTCTGGCCTCACCTAGGTTATATAGTAATTACTATTCTAGAATGACCATATGTGTAGAATTAATTTGTTTCAGTGTATGATCACAATGGAATGGTCAAGATAAATACCATTTACTAACTAATATCTATTAAATTCTATTAAACATACATATTACTTAGAATATATTAATGTTATTATATACTATCATGTTGTTTTGTTGTTATTTTTTTTACTACAATGGAATATGAAAAATGTTCATCGCAAAGAGTTTTCTTTTATATAGCAATTTTCAAAGGTTTGGGAACTATTCAAAATTTTCCCTTTTTTAAAAAAAAAAATTTGTATTGGGATTCAAACACAGGATCTCATCCCTGGTAGCTAAAATGTTCCTTTTAAAATATATATACTATATAGCAAAACTATACCCCATATGAATATCTTTGAGGCTTAAAAAATGAATGCTACAATGTATGTAAGATCCCACAGAAATTTTCTTCTCTTGGACACACTATGTATGAACTTTTTCCATAGTTACTCCAAACTAAATTTTTATTGACATCTCACCACTAACTATTGTATTTAGCTAATTTTAATATATTTTAAAATTAAATAATTTGTATGAAAATGTTTTTAAAAAAGAAAAAGTAACCAGAATGTTTAAGTACCCACACCAAAAATAAATTTTAAATAGTATCTCAAATGTGCTCATGGATATTTGAATGCATATATATGAACCATAAATAAATGATAAGAATATCAGTTGTATAAGAATCATAAATCTAGTTTCTTGGTTGTATTATAATAGAAAAATACCGTATATAAAATAATTTCAATGTAATGTACTTTAAAATGACAATTCTTTGTGTGTATGTATATCAACAGATTTAAAATTTTATCATTTTTAATTTTTAAAATGGTAAAATTATATATATATATCATTGCATATTAGTAAAATATGAACAAAGTGAATATGTTTTTTTTAATATAACAGTCAATTCACAAGCATATATTTTAGCAACCACTATTTTTTCATATAAAATAGGATTCAAGTCCATTGAGCCAAGGTGTGTTGAGATATGGATGAATGTGTGATTGAATGTTGAGAAAGAGCCACATCCTGTAATGTAGCTCTGTCAGGCTGTGATAGGCTGATGGCAGGACAGGAGAAGTGAGGCAAAGGTGCTGTTTCTCTCATTAACTATAAATGTTCACCTCATCCTCTATGTCAAGCAATAGTATCATCAAAAATAAGTATGACATAATGACATTTCAGACAGATTAAAGAATTCATTGTTGATAAATTTGAATGCCTTCAAGAGGTGTTCAAAAATAATTCTTGGAATGAAGCAAAACTATCCAGAGAGAAAACCATGGGAATCAGAAAAATCAGAAAGGGTGTTATATGAGTAAATATAAAGGTCTTTATAAGATTGAGATGTCACAGCTCTATAAAGGAGTATTGATTTATAAGATAAAAATAATAATGCATTGTAGTTTCTATTTCAATCAATATATGAAAGTAAAATAGTGGAAAACAGAGGCTAATGAACGTTAGAGATAACTGAAAGTGTATCTATAAAGTTCTTATATTATGTGTAAGGTGGTAGAACGTTTCTGAAGGTAGCACCACATATTGTGGTGCTGGGGATTTAACTCATGGGCAGCATTTGCCAATCACTCACTAAGCCCTGGGTTCAATCTTTGGTCCTGGGTGAGGGGAGCGAATGGGGAAGATGCATACTGTGATATTGAGAAATAATAAACAAAAATACAGATTTAGGCATAACTAAGTGAAAAGAGAAAAATGGATAAATTAAACAAATGATTATTTCATCAAAAAGAAGAAAGGGCATGAAAAGAAAGAAAGAAAGAGCATATGAGAATATTAAACTAAAAGTAACGTAAAGTTAAGCCCATGTGCTTCTATGCAGACATTAAATGCAATTCTATTCTACACACCAACTGAAAAGCATATAAGTTAAAACTAGCTATATGATCTTGAATAGAAACCACTTTTGTACCTACAGGCAAACACAATGAGTGCAAATATGACAACAAAATGTATACAATGTAAAAGTGAATGATCTGAGATAAAGAGATAAAGATAAAGATAAAGAGATAAAGGCCATATTATGACATGAAAATGCTCCATATATTATAATCTTAAATGTGCAACCAATAACAAGACTTTCAAAGTTTAGACTCAGTATATTTCAGTTGTCTATATTACCAGTAAGAAAAGTACATAAAGATGAAAAAATCTCATATTTTTCTCATTCACTAAAATTAAAATTTATTATCCACTCTGTTCTGGACTTAATGCCACCTAATCTTTTAGAGAAATAGACACTCAACTCTATAAAAATACATTATTCCCAATAGTGTACATGTAACATTTTCATTCCAGTTAATGGTATTTTTACAATTTTTCCAAGAAAACTTAATTTGAGGTATGTTTGGGAATCTATTAAATCTATTTTGAACATTTTACTATAAGAAAAAAATTTAAAATAATATCTATTAATGAAGTCTTCATCATTAGACTCAGAAAACGTAATTAATTTATACCAAAGTCATCAGCCTCTTCTAGCTTTTACTTTATTCATTTTCATAATCTTTAAGATCTAATCAAAGGAAAAAAGTGTATTGTTATATATTTTCTTCTTACTTATCAATTTTTATATGTAATCTCTACCATATTTCCCATACTTGAGTATCATAATCTGATAATTTTGTTAATAGTCTGAGCTTCACCCCCCATATTCAGATTTATCTGATTTCTGATGGAATTTAAAACTGGTGTTCTTAAGAGTTTCCCTTGGAATTTGGTGCAAGTTAGCAAAAGCCATATTTTGAGAAATACTCTTCTAGTCTGTCTTTTCTAGACTAGAAATACTATATTACTCTACTGTTTCCCATATTCTCCAGAATTAAATATCACTCTTCACCTTTCATTATCACCTCAGCGGCTAGAGGCTCTGTATCTTTAAATAATAATTGCCTTTATTTTTCACTGGAAGAAGTTTTTATCCTATGTCTCAAGTGTGACCCTTGTAGTAGTTCAGAAGAGAATTCTAGAAAGTTCTAGAAAGGAAAAATATGATCAGATAACCATATCAATATACAGATTGTGTAAAGATAATCATTACAGTTAGGCCATGCTTAAGAGTATTTGAATGCTATGTTAGAAGTAGCGAGAGATACTGAATTATGTGGAAGGAATCTATGAGAGATGTGTATATAGAGCATGAAAAGGAGAAGATGAGACTTGTAGATGAGACTTCTTGAGGAAACACTGGGGTTAAAAATAGTATAGTTTATTTTCGTGATAATTTTATAAATGTTTATCCTAACTAAAAACTGATGTGACTTGCTATTCTCATTAGTTATCTTGCTTTTGTGAACATCAGGGTCAAATTTTTCTAAATGAGTAAAAGAGTCAGGACGGGGCACAAAATATTCAATCATTCAGTGTTTAATGGGCTATGAATCTTAACTCTACTGTAGACTGGCTCAGAGGATCTGAATTTTAAAGTTGTATACTGTTCCTTAAACAAACTTCTAAATATTCATTTATTCTAGCTGATTTATAACCAATTAAGAAAACTTAGTTATATTAGACAGATTATTACCTTGAGTTTGTAACAGTACCATCAATATTTACTCTACACTCTATTTTCACATTTACAAGAATGGAACTCTATAAAAAATTGAATACCAGGCCAGGAAAGCAATGTGGTATTATTTATTATCCACTCTGCTCTGGACTTAATGCCACCTAATCTTAAAGTGTTTTAAAACAGTTTTGCTAACGGTGGAAACATCAACTACACTCAAGGAAACACCCAGGATTGCAGCAGATGCAGTCCTTTTAATTCAAGGAGAATGGTCTCTATACCTTAATTATTTTGTAAGAAAAATTCATTAATTTTGATTAACTAATTCCATTTTGTCTTATATTATTTTTTCTTTCAATGTGTTTCTGTTAGTGTCCACATTCTTCTATCCTATAGGAAGCTAGCCAGACACTTGCCTTTGCTTGAGCACTATTCATGAAATTTTGAAGTTTTTCCAAGAAGTCATATCATAAAATAGATATATGCAAAAAGGGAAATGCTATTTTAAATTGACTGATAAAATAATTATTGAAGTACATTCTCTCAAAATGAAACTTTAAAGAGTATATTTGAATGCATTAAGAAACAAATGAGTAGGTAAGTTCAAGAAGGTAAAACAAAATTTTAGAAGGGATAATCTCAGAAGACCTACTATATACCACATGGTGACTATAGCATATATTAATGTATTGCATGCTTGAAAATTGTGTATAAAGTAGTTTTTAAATATCCTCATCTCTCATCTCTCTCTCTCTCTCTCTCTCTCTCTCTCTCTCTCTTCTCTCACACACACACACACACACACACACATACACACACACAAACACACGACAATTATGCGCTATGTTCCCACCAAAACTTAAATGTGAAACTTGGTGTTGAAAGGTACAGCTGCCTTTAAGAAGATAAACTGTGTAAGAAAGATTAATGCTTTTCTAGTGGTGGTGAGGTTTCTTCTGTTGGGAATGGCTTGGTTACCATAAAAATTGATTGTTATAAATAAGCCAGGCTCCCTTAATGAATGATTACTTTCTCTATATGCTTCACTGATGATATGTCCCAGCACCAGGCAATTAACAGAAGCTGAGCAGATGTTGGGCAATGCTCTTGGACAGCCCTGCCTCTAGAAATGTAAGCCAAAATAAACCTCTTTCCTTTTAAATTACTCAGCCTCGGGTATTCAGATACAGCAACATAAAATGGACAAAGACAGTATGTGATGTATTATATCTATTAATTTACTTAATTTAGCCATTACAATATATATATATATAAACATATTATACAGAATAAATACATACAATTTTTATTTGTTAACAAAAATAATTTAAATAAATAAAAAAGTAACAAATGAGCAGTTAGTGAAGAAAAAATAAAATCATCATGAGGCAATAACAAAGTCTAACATTCAGCAGATGCATTTTATTGTTTTATAGATGCACCACTGGTTAGTAAAGAAAGAAAATGAATACTGGTATTAAAATGTAGGTTAACAACTGACATAAAAATATTGATATTTCTTTCAATGTTCCTCAAGGTGATTTTTTGCTCATTCTGAGACTTACAATTATTTTACAAAGCTTTCAGAATTATTTATTAAAAGTATTTTTAATGCTGAAAAGTAATTTTCCCAGCAAAACAAATATTAAAATGATCAAATGCAGTGATGACTTTTCCATTTTACCATTTTATTATTTGAGAAGTAAAACTATATTTACCTATTATGTGCTGTTTACAGAGAAATGGTAATAAATGGAAGCCTGAATCATTTCAGTTATCACAAACTTTTAAACATAAAACATAGAAATTATGAAGTGACACGGGGGACTTGTTAAAAATGCAGCATTCAGGTATTATATATAGTAGGCCCTGTATGCAGTTCATTTGTATTTCTGATGCTAAGATTTTATAAGTAAATAGTAGCTCCCAAATGAAATATGACATATTATGTCTACTTTCATACAAATCATATATTTTCACACATAAAATCATGAAATGGATTAAAACAAAATGGGTCTTTGCATGCAATTACTATAACCAAGTACAATATTTAAAGGAATTGTATAATGATGTATTTAATAATATGCTGCTAAAATTATTTTCATATTTATAGTGGCCTTTTATTGGTACTGTTCCATACAAACATGATTAAATAGCCTTTAAGTGGTTCAGGAAATTATACATTTCTGTGAAAAGGGTCAGAAATGGTCAAGAAAGCTATAGATATGACAATTATATTATGGTAACAAAACATTACCTGGGTATTTTGTGTGTAAATAGTTACGTTTTCCATTGTTGAGGATTTACTGTCAATTCATACAATGTTTTTCCTACCATTAGAAAGACAGAGATTATTAGAAATAGAACCACTGCACTTACTAGCATGTTCACTGATGAGACTGGAAACAGACTTCTCTTTGGAAGTACAGATGCAGAAGAGATGAACAAAATTGTTACATGGACTCTGTAATAAAAAATCATTTGTACCAGTTCTCATATTAATTATTCTATCTAACACATAAGGGCATATTTTTTTCAGTAACATGTCTCTGTAAATGTTCACATCACAAAAATACAACTTTGAACAATATTTTGTGTTTTTATACTTCATATTAACACAGAGTACCATTGTTCTGCTGTTTTGACCCTTCCAAGATTCCTCAGAAATAATGGAGAGGTTTGAGAACCAGTTAGGTTTTCAGTAAAAGGGTTTAATGAATGTTGCAAGAGGGTAATTTGCATGGAAATGCCTTTTTTTTTTTTTTTGAAGTCTGGAAAATGTAACACAAAGAGAAAAGCAGGCAGCTTGTCTTAGTCCTGCGGACAATGTTTATAATGAGCTGAAAAATAGAAATTTTACTCTGGAATGGAATATCATAATCTTTTTCAATTTCTATGGGAGATTTTCAAGCAGATACATGTATAACAAAAGATACTTGAGATTCTTCTATTAAACTGAGAATTGGTGGGAAATATTTCATATGTTAATGGTATATGTAAGCATTACTAATGACACAAATCTTTTGGTATCATCATATTAAAAAACAATACATTTACTATTAATTGAGACTATTTTCCTCTCATATTCTTACTCTCCATCTATATGTAAATGCACACATGCATGTAAGTATGTATTTTTGCACTGACAGATATGTAGGTAGATGACACAATGCTTCAGTTTAGGAAGAACATGTTTTGGGAAGTATTAGGAAGGCTAATTCATACAAATGAGATGTCTGGGAGAAATGTGAAATATTTCAAGTATTTCCAAAAATTGAAATATTATACAAGCACCTATTTCAAAAATATTATTAAATATTTGCTAGAAACAATAAACTTGTGATGTTCCTTGAATTTTCCAAAATTTAAACTTGTGCTTTATAATTTATCAATTTTTTTAGCCATGATGTATTTTTTTGTATATTTTTAGGTTTGTATATTTTTTATTTATAAATGACAGCAGAATGCATTACAATTCTTATTTCATATATAGAGCACATTTTTTCATATATCTGGTTGTTTACATAGTATATTCACACCAATTCATGTCTTCATACCTGTACTTTGGATAATAATGATCATCACATTCCACCATCATTAATTACCTCATGCCCCCTCCCTTCCCCTCCAACCCCTCTGCCCTAACTAGAATTCATCTATTCCTCCCATGCTCCCTATCCCAGTATGAATCAGCCTCCTTATATCAAAGAAAACATTCAGCTTTTGGTTTTTTTTTTTTGGGGGGGGGGAATTTAGCCATGATGTATTTAATAGGTAAAACAAAGTATATTAATCTGTGCTATATATTAAAAGGTATCAATTGACATGATGGTGTTCTTTCAATAAACTTTAGCTACTGCACACAAAACATACACACACAAAAACATGTTTTGTATACAAACATGAAAAATCATGAATCTTTTTAGCTAACGATTAAACGTAAAAATAGAAGAATTTGTCCAAAACCCTTTGTTTTTAAGGTACTTGCCTGTTTATAACATCTGTTCTGAAATTTTATTATTGAAAATCTTCACATGATTTTACAGGCTAAAAAAAAAAGAAAAGAAAATCAGACTATTTGATATTTTTGTCATCTAGTTAGCAGAGGAACATTTTCAAGGATTAGTCCCTTAGTATGTTGACACTCAGCCTACACTGCTTTTGATGTGACCTGGATGATGTTTTGCCAGCTGTTTGTTTTGTCTGTTAGGGACATGAATTGAAACAAACTGACCAAGTTGTAGTCCAAACAAAGGACCAAAAAAAAAAAAAAAAAGAACTCAGACTGGCAGGAGGGATCATCTGGAGCATGTATAAAGAGCAGTCTTTCTCAGTTATTTTCAGACTCTGTTACTGAAGCCTATAGTCTAAGAATTCTTTGATCCACAGTACTTATCAGTTAACACCAGTGGTTAAAATACAGTTTTACATGACTTATCGTTTTCATGTATATTTTAAAGAAATCCAGAGAGAAAACTCCATGGATATTTTGCTCTGCCAAAAGAAAAGCAACCAGTAATAAGACAGTTAATGACTTAAGAATTTTATACCCTACTATGTTCTGCTATAAGAGTAAATTAAAAACAATGAAATGGTGAGCCCTTTGAATCACATGGTGCAAAGGATTAATTATTGTCTTCATTTCTTGGGCTTCTTTACCTCTCTCCCATAACCATGACCATGTGAAACTGCAAATACAAAGTCATCCCTGTTAGATCCTTTCTCTTATGAACTCCAGGAGCCTTACATTCTCATCTGAATTTAGCTGTAATTATAATTGTGACTTGCCATCAATATCTTAAGCTTAAAACTTAGTTTGGACATGTGAAGGAAAAAAAATAGACAAGCTGATGCTCAAGGATCCTTTGTGGAACATTTTAGGGCAATATTTTATTCATTTCTATTTGCTTTCAAAGAATGTGTCTCTGCATAACTTTTTACAAGTAAACTTCTAAGATTTTAAAATTGAAATGAAGTTGTCTGCAGTTCTCCATATCCCACACTCATGAAAAAGATACAGATTAAATTCCAAATTGTTAGCTTTTTAGGATGGCAAAAGACTAAACTTCAGGCAGACCTTTTTCTGACTTATGGACCCTTAAACTCTTTCTTAGAGCATTTACTTTAGAAAAGTTACATCATATTTATATCTGTCTCTTTGAAATGTACGTAAATCTTTTCTCATCAGCTTTCTAGAGTTTTAATCCAAGAAATGTGTTTCTCACCTACCTGGAAACCATGACTTTGAAGGGTAGCAATCTGGAGATAACACCAATATCTCTCAGTTAATATGGGGACCCCTTGGCAAATACAGATGGATGAATCACAGAGAACATTTACAAAATAAGCAATTACTCAATGCATTTGACACATCTCCTTGATTAACCAATTTCCTCCCTAAATCCTCCACTATTTTTCACTAGCTCACCCTAATGCTTACCCTCCCACCCTTCACTTTTGTTCAACTGAATTGAATTTAATTTCACCTACTGCACTAGCTTCCATGTGAGATGGAAAGTATAAGTTTCTGTATTTAATATTTTGAGTTAAATTTTGTTAGCAGATCTAACTTTCTTCTGACATTAGGAATGTCTGAGGATTTAGCTCTTAGTTGAACTTTCCTGCAACATTCACTCAGGATTCTTTAATTGTATTACATCTAAAATAAATGAGGATTCTGCTGTAGTTAAGCACCAATCCAATGAATTTTGCTTGGTTAGAGATAATGCTTATTAAGGAACAGTAATAATAAATAATCTGTAAGTGATGAGTTTCATATGTAGCTCTGTCTGAGAATGGGAGTTTTATTGCATACCATTTAGGGAGCACATGACTAGCAGGCTAAAAAACTGAAGGAATCCTAGTGCTATGTGTTGCCACCCAAAGTACACTCTTGTGCCTAGTCTCTCATGTGGTTTCCAGTACAGTGTGATGCAGATTTTGGGAGACAGATCTGGGTGGCACAAGGGTTCTACCATGCCTTGCATGCATGTGGTATGACTGTGTGTCCTGTATCCTTGCTCATTAGTAAAACACTGTTTTGGCAGGACCTTTTAATCTCAGGAGTTTGTGAATTCAAATCCAGAGACCCTGCTGTTAAGGCAGTGTGAACATTGCTGGATAGGAACTTTCATCTAGTCCTCTCATTTATGGTATGATAATGCACTGTCACCCTCCATCTTGAACTCTGTGACATTATTCCAATGTTCCTTTCTTTTTCCTTCTTAAGAAAACAAAGCCATAGCTTCATTCAGGGTTGCTGTGAAATAGTCACAGGTTCCATGGAGCAGCAGAAGAGAGAAGCTGGCTCAACCTCTTCTTAAATGCTAACATTTTTTTTTTCTGTTTAATTGCATATTCACTCCACTTTTAGGAGCCAGCAACATGATCAATTCCTGAAACTGTGCGGAGAATTTGCTACACAAATTTAGGTTTTTTTCTTTGCTTTTTATTCTGCTGGTTCAGCATTTGGCTTGCTAAAGTCTTCTGTATTTGTCCACTGGCTTTCTAGTTTCCAAGATTCTGTTCTGGATATATTTTTACTATTCTCACTTTTTTTGTGAGTTTCAAATTATGTTGGAAGAAAACCTTTACTATTTTGAGTCATTAATCCTCATGCATTTATTTGTTCTGTAAGACTCAATGATAGGCTAGTTAAACCTAGGGACTTTTTTTTTTTTTTTTTTTTTTTGGTAGGGCTACAGATTGAATCAAGGGCATTGTGCATGCAAAGCAGGCACTCTATGAACTGAGCCATATCCACAGCTCAAACTATGGACTTTTTAAAATAATGTTTTAACTTATGAACTAAAACAGAGGATTAAGACAGAAAGCCACTGCATTAAACAGTTATAAAAATACTTAAAATAGTATTTTATATAAGAATAAATGTGTGTCTCCACTCATGCATTGAATAAAAACATTGACTGGAAGATCTAATATCATAATTTCAATGTTGTGATCAATATAACATGAATTTATGTATATATATATGTGTGTGTGTATATATATCCACATATAGAATAAAATGTTATATGAAGCTACGTATGAATTTTCATACAATATAAGCCAATATTTCTAATATGAGTAGAGTTTCTTTCCTGTGTATATAATTGAAGGAAAGATAATTTTGATTTAGAGCTTCTAGGAAAACATATACATAAATGTGAGTTAAAATCTCTTTGAGGTCAGGTTCCCTGGTTATAAACTTCCAATTTAGAGGGTCACAGGTATAGGAATGAAATTGTGTTTCAGTGTTCCACCTTAAACTGGAAATATCCTAATTCTTCTTAAATCCGTGAAAATAAAGAAAACATTTTCCCACAATATTTGTTGAATATACTCTCAAAACACTGAAAATAATTTGTAGTCACTGCATGAAATGTTTCCCCAGTATTATAAAGAAAAAAAGCTGCAGAATATAAATATATTTAATGGGTAATATGAATTATTTTGAATGTGTTCATGTAGGCAGAAGGCTACCAGAATAAAGATGCAGTGCTGATATTTAAACTGAATTGAAATATATTCTTGTTATTAAAAAAGGTCATGCTCCAGTTATTGAGGTAAGTGGGATGAGAAAAGATAACATGTTTTGAGGTTGTCATTACTCACATTGTGGAACTTCTAATGTAATACATTAGAAGACATGGAGCATGATTTGCTGGTGGATGGGATTTTCCAAATGTGTGGGAAGAGAGGCTTCTCTGAAAATTCTCTTACATTTATTTATTTTTTCTTTCAAACAGAATCATCCTGAACAGATATGCTGCAGTACTGTATTTATCATTGTCTGTCCCACATTTATATTATTCAAAAGAATATGCATATGTGTTTTAACAAAATATATTTTATTTATACATTTTAATTAAACATATATAGCTAAATATATTTGATTAAAATAAATGTTTCAAATAATTTATTAAAACCTATAGGAATTTATTAAGAAGAATAAAAATGCATAAGGACTTTGATACAGTCAAAATTATTTTCCCTTTCTTCCTCTATGCCACGTTAATCTAAACCTAGAAAATAATAGAAGAAATGAATGGATAAATTTCAGGCTAGGGTGAGGAAGTCAACTTGGTTTAGCAACATAAAACAGGAAAATGCTCAGTAGGGCCACTTACACCTCTAAGTACTTGGTCAGTGTTCTTGCAGACAACAGCCCAGAAAGCAAAGGCCATCTGGATAAGGTCATTTATCTTCTGGACCAAATGGGAGTTTTCCTAGCAATAGGTTAAGTGTGACACAACTGGCCTTACGAAATATATAAAGCTAGGTAAAATGCTTTTCTTGTCTTCTAGTTCTCAAACCACCTTACCTGACTAAAAAAGAAGGCAGTAGCCAGCTGACAGTGGCAAGACTGCTACTCCATAATAATTGGTCCTTGCTTCCATGGATCTGAAGATCCATACACAATCCAGGGCATCCAGGATGGGCAAGAAGCATTGCTGGAGAGGATAACAACACAACCAGCTCCCACCAAGAAAGTGCTTCTCATCCCTTTATAATGACAGGGACTGGATGTGAAAATAAGTGTGGGAGATTGTACCACAGCAAATACCTAGCATGGGAGGTCACTTTAATACTGAAATTTCTCTCCTCCATCTAGTTTTATATTGCTGCTATAACACAGAGCTATGCATTTTGTTGCTTAATACATGCAAAATTTTTCTGGAAGTCAGATTTTTTAAGGTGTTGCCTGAACTTCTGTGTTAGTTGACTTTTTTTTTTTTAATGGCTATGACCAAATATCTGACAAGAACAATTTAGAAGAAGGAAAATATATTTTAACTTAACATTTAAGTTTTTCAGTTCCTGGTTGGTTGACTACATTGTTCGGGGCCCAAGTGAGGCAGAACAACATGGCAGAAGGGTGTGATTCAAGAACAGTGTTCCACATGTGGTGGAAAAGAAGCAGGGAGTTAGTTAGAGTGAGAGAGAAAGAGGAAAGGACCACAGAATAGAGGAACACTTCCAGAATATACTCCCAATGACCTACCTCCTGTAGCCATGACCCACCTGCCTACAGTCACCACCCATTTAACACATTCAAAATAGGATGGACTAATTAGGTTATATGTCTTGTAATCTAATAAATCTCACTCTGAATAGTCCTGTATTGACATGGGATATTTTAGGGGACATCTCATCTCCAAATCATAACAATTACTTTCCTTTGGAAGGTTGTAGAAGAGAAACCTTCACTTAACTTTTCAAGCTTCTTTAGGCTTCCTGAATTTTGTTTACTGTGTTCTCTTCCTTCAACTTCAAATTTCAAACTCTTTCAGTTAGCACATATCCTTTCCTGACATTTCATTGTCTTATAAAGTACCTATATTTATGGTAAATCCACCCAAATAATCCAGGATAATTCATTCATCTCATAATCCTTAATTTATCACATCAACTAAGTCCCTTTTGCTGAGTAATGTATTCACAGATTCCTGGGATTAATACTTGGACACTTTTGGGAGTTTATTGTGCATACCCAGTTTTACTCTCAATTCTGAACCACATATAAACATTTATGTCCATTTCACACGTAGGAAAACATTAACCACATATAAACATCACCAAAAGTCTTGACTCCAATCCCCAAATCTTAACAGAAAGTTCATCATCCAGAAAATCCTAAATATCATCATCTAATTCAGGTGTAGTGGAAAGTCTGACTGCAGCCCTTTCTCAGGCATGATTTTTCCATATCTATGAACCCACAGAATAGAAGAAACAAGTGAAATGTTCTTAAGATATAACAAAAACTACAATGGTAACCCAAGAACAAAATAACAGTTGAAGGCATTTTCATTCACAAAATATAAAATGTCCATGTCTTTCAAAATATAGGTCTCATTTTGCATTCCTATCAGTAATAAAAAACAGTTGCTCTTGCTCTAATTTCTTGCAAGATTTTGCCATTTACAGGTCTTTTAATAGGTATATAGTCACATCTTGTGGTTATAATGTACAGTTCCATAACAACACATGATATAGAGCATCTTTTTATATACTTCTTGACCATCTCCAGGTCTTTTTCTGAGAAGTACCTGGTCAGATGTTTTACATATTTTTAAATTGATTTGATTATTTTTAATTTATTTCTGAGTTAGAACAATATATTGTATTAATTTGTATTATTATTTATATATACAAGATAACTTATTTTCAGAAATCTGGTAATATGTATTTGCAATTCTATAGATGAAATACTTCTGTGTATGGCAGGCTTCAAGATCAAACACACACACACACACACACACACACACACACAAATTAAGAAAACAAATTTTTCCTTCAAGGCTGTGACCATTCAGATTTTAAAAAATTCTTACATAATTATTTTTCACACATTATGACTTTGATTTTCTATCTAAAATCATATCACCAAACAAATACTATAAATCTTCTAGAAGAAGACATAACTAGAAGTAGATACAACATTTTGTTATTGAAATACTTGCTATATTTTTCATCTTTAATGTCTCCCAAAGAAGCTCATGCATCACACAATGTAGCTAAATGTTGTGGATTCTGAGAATCGTGGATTAATCCATTTGACAGATTAATGATTGGAATGGACTACAAGATGGTAACTATAGACAGATGGGGCATGACTGGTGGAAGGAGGTCACCTGGGACCTGCGCTTGGGAACTATAATTTGTCTCTGAATTTCTGAATTCTCTCTCTCTCTCTCTCTCTCTCTCTCTCTCTCTCTCTCTCTCTCTCTCTCTCTCTGTGTGTGTGTGTATGTGTGTGCTTCTTGCTTCCAATAAGCTATGCCCTTCCACCATGATGTTCTACCTCATCTAAGGCCTATATCATTAGAAGCAGCCAGCCATGGAATAAGACTTCCAAAATTGTGGACCCAAAATAAACTCTTCATGCTATGAAGTTTTCCTGTCAGGTATTTTGATCACATTGATGGAAAGCTGACTAACACAATGATAAATTTGCAATTAATTCTCATGAAAGGTATAAGCTATATCATTTCTCTCTGGGTTGATTTTTTTTGACATATGATGTCTAATTTTCTGTCTGATTTGTTGGAAAAACTGTCATTTTTGCATCCAAGTATCTGCCTATTTTTTTGGCCAAAGATCAGTTTACTATATTTGTGTAATTCTACTTATGAACTTGGTATTTTGCTCCATTAAGCTGTGTTTCTATTCTTTCATTAATACCATGAAAGCTTAGTAATAGTAAATTTATATAGTTAACCTAGTATTCAGGTAATTTCAGTCCTTCAGTGTTACCTTCTTCTTGCTTTTCCATACAAACCTTTGAATCAGTGTGTTAGTATCCATAAAACAGTTTGTTTAGATTTTCATAGGAATTATCTTAAATCTATAAAGTAATTTTGGAATAACATTCATCCTATGAATATTGAATTCTTATTCTTCTATCTATAAACACAGAATAAATGACAAGTTTTATTTATTTAGATTTTCTTTGCTTTATTTCATCAGAATTAATACTGTATTCACATATAGATCTTGCAAATATTCTGTTAGAGATATACTTATGTAGTTTTTGATACCATTATAATTTACTGTGCTAATACTAATTAAAATGTTCTGGAGTAACTATTGATTTCAGACAAAAGACTTCAGAACAAAGAAAATTAGTAGGGATGTAGAGATACATTACAGATGTAGCAGAGTTAAGTCTCCAAAAAGATGCAATTACTTACCTTGAATTTTTTTTGTAGTCTGGCTTTCCAATTATAAACTATCATAGATTTTATTCTAGAGTAATAATATGGTATATGAAGGATTACCAAATGATTGCTGTATTGAGAATTTAATCTAATTTAAATTATTATTTTTATCATGTTATTAATTAAATCACCAGTATGTGTTAGTAAACGATATTGTGTGGTTCAAAGCTAATTTTAATAGATCTTCAGAACAATAAATAGAAGATCTTGGATAGAATTTTTAAATTGGCTTGTAACTTAACACGTTGTCCATTGAATAAGTAAAATTTATATAAAATGAGTTGATTTTAAATGTTGTACATATAAGTTAGACATGGTAATTTTAAAGTAATATGTTGTACAGTAACTAAGTCAATTATGTTTAAACAAGCTTTAAGGAGTTTAAACAAGATTTTAGTCATGGCTTTTATTACAGTAGATATTACAAATAAAATGTAATGCTTAAAGATGGCAATTAGAGATACAAGATGACTTTTTTCAGAAATATGGTAATATATATTTGCAATTCTATATTTGCAATACTTTTGTGTGTGGCAGGCTTCAAGATCAAACACACACACACACACACACACACACACACATACACAAATTAAGAAAACAAGATCCATGAGAATGACAAGCATACTATCATCATTTATATCAAGCCAAACATATTATTTCCCCAAAATTCCAACTGAAACTTTTCACAACTTAATTTGAAACATGGAAACTCAGAACTTTGAGTTAAATTTTTACTCTCATCTAGATTTGCAAATACATATATAATTCAAATTTCAGACTTTAAGAATTCAAAATTAACCAGGCCCGGTGGCATGCTCCTGTAATTCCATTGGGTCTGGAGGCAGAGCTAGGAGAATGGAGAATTCAAAGCCAGCCTCAGCAATTTAGTGAGGCACTAAGTAACTCAGCAAGACCCTGTCTCTAAGAAAATACAAAATAGGGCTTGGGATGTAGCTCAGTGATTCAGTGCCCCTGAGTTCAATCCCTGGTACATTCCGCCCTCCAAAAAAATAAGTCAAAATAGACAATGATGCTTCCATAATAAATTTAAAAATTCATGTGCAATCCTCTGTAATTTACAGTTAAAGTTCACATCTGTTATTGGAGGAATCCTTCAGATATGTGGACAAATGTTTTATTTAACATTATTGTTTCTCTAATCAAAGTGAGGATAATCCTCAAAAATATTTTGAAGATTCAATTGCATGATATGTGTCAAATTTGTTATTTTAAATAGACCCAACTTAAAATAGATAGCAACTTTAAACAAAATTGAAAAGGAAGATAAAGAGAATTTAATAGTAATTTCAAAGATAGAAATTAGTGAAAAAAAGACTAAAAAGAGAGCTGCAGGTTAGCAGAAATGTGACAGTAATAAACAATCTTCTTTCAGAACTAAAAAAAAATCACTCTGGAAAATGCTGCATACTTTGAAGATTCTGTGGCCATTTGGTTGTAGGTAGGAGCAAGTGGGCGGCTCTCCAGGTTTCTCTACACTGAAGTTGTAAAGGTGGTATATTTTTGGAATATGCAAGAAAATTCTCTTCTTAGCTGTACTGTTCATACTGTTAATCTTCTAAAGAAATCCAACTGTTACTTTTCTTACTGCCAACATACTTGATTATTATTGCATAGAGCAAAACAATGATAAGATCTTAACAAAACAGATGGCTCAGTATTGCCAGAAGAACTTATGTTTTTACCATGAAATTTTATGGTACAGAAAACAATTTTGTTGAAAATGTCCAAAATAAACCAGCAAACTATTATAATGCCTATATGCATTGTTGTGGCTAAAGTACTTTAACATCTTTTAGTACATTAATATCTTTTCATATTTCATATCTTTTCATATTTCATAAATATCTTATTTTTATGTTTAGGCAACTATAACAGATTAAATGGACCTTGTAGTTAGCTCTTAATAAAAATCATTTAAAGGATATACAAATCATTTCTAAACGATGACATAATTAAGAATACTTGCTTAGTAATGGGTGTAGGCAACTTAATTGCATATATTTTCTTTACATGATTGCATGCTGTATTTGAAAGTCAACCTGTAAGCTGGAATTTCTATTCAATTAGTTTGGACTAGTTTGCAGGATTATTTGGGTTTATTGTCTCTATTTGTCATGCCAATTTCTGACATTTGATTAACAATTCAAAGAGAAATGATAATGTTACTCAAGATCATCTTTAGGCATGATGTTAGCATTAGCAATATTCAGATTGATAAGGCCTTGTTTTTTCAGATTATTACCACCTAATGGGGGAGATTGATGTATTAGTTGAAAATGGAAATTTAATAACATGAGAATGAAGTCAAACATAAAATTTAAGAAGCTCAAAAATAGGGACTTGAAAGTCTAAATAATGGGAATAGAAAGATTTTCACCTATGTACAGTGACAAGTTAATATTTTAGAGAGAAAACTAAGTGTTATCAAAGCAGAGATAAGTGGAAAAGGAATTCCAGTCTGTGAGTCTTGCATAAGCAAAAGCAAGAATACATTACAATGTGTGGCGAAGCCAGTCAGACACAAACATGCAGTACTTAAGGAGCAGAATGTTGGGAGATAAAACAGAAGAAGTATGTTGTATTGAGTCACATTAGAACCTTGTTTGACATATAAACTGTTAAATGTTATTATCAGTGAGAGAGGTTAATGGTTGTTTATGGAAGAGTGAAATAAATTCCTTTTCTATAACATAAAACAAGATTTTAAGGGAGATATCATTGGAATCATAATGAGTCCATGTTTGTCCATAGTGATATATGCCTGCTTCCACGATCAGTTAATGAAAGAATAATACCATATTAGGCATATGTATGATAAAGAGTTGTTGATAATCTTCATCTTAATTCTTCAAATTATAAATTATTGTCATTATCTTTTTTAAATGTAATTGAAAATGAAGCAAACATATTCAGACTTAAAATAAGAAATCTAAAATAAAAGTGTGGGTTATATATTCATGTTTTAATTCTTATTCATGTTATCATATTAGAAATTGCATTCAATTTGTGCTTTATTTTACTCCACACAGTTTTCTAAGATCAATCATATTGCCAAGAGTCTTATTCAGGACCTATGTGTATGTCACATTTTGCCATCACAGGTGCCCAACTCATTGCTATGAATTTGCTTCAGAGTGAATGGCGGAGGTGTCATGATTTCCCTGGTCATAATTAAGGTCATAATGAAGACCAAGTATATATCCATATGGGAACTTGTGTAAAGTTTTGCTAAAGTAGATACTAAATGGAAGAACTGATTTTTTTATAGGTAAGAAACATTGTAAAATTGTCTAAGTATTGCCAGTTTGATCTCCAGATTGGCTGTACAAGCTTGATGAGGCCATAGCCAACTGTTTATTTACAAACTTTGATATTATTTTACTTTTATGTTTAGGCAACTATAACAGATTAAATTGATCTTTTAGTTAGTTAGAATTATATTTCCCTTAATGCTACTGAGGCTAAGTGACAAAATTAATATTTGTGTTTGTGTGTGTGTTGTATGTATTTAATGTGTGTAGGCTTAGACACATATGTGCATTAGTCAATGTAAATTTTTCTTATTAGTTGCTCAAAACATTAAAATGATCTTGACATATCATATAATTGATTCAAATGGGGTTTAAATTCTTATTTTTCCATGTGTACCAATTGCAGGATCACATTGGTTATACAGCCACGTTTATACATAGGGCCATAATCGTGTCTGTTGTATTCTGCTGCCCTTCCTATCCCCCCTCCCCTCCCCTCCCCTCCCATCACATCTCTCTACCCCATCTATTGTAACACATTTCTCTCTCTCTTTTCCCCCTTCACACCATCTTATATGTAATTTTGTATAACAATGAGGGTCTCCTACATATTCCATGCAATTCCCCTTCTCTCTCCCATTCCCTCTCACCTCTGGTCCCTGTTTAATGGTAATCTTCTTCTCATGCTCTTCCTCCCAGCTCTGTTTTGAGTCACCCCCCTTATATGAAAGAAGACATTCAGCATTTGTTTTTAGGGATTGGCTAACTTCACTTAGCATAATCTGCTCTAATGAAATCCATTTCCCTGTAAATGCCATGATTTTGTAATTTTTTAGTGCTGAGTAATATTCCATTGTGTATAAATGCCACATGTTTTTTATCCATTCATCTATTTTTAAAAAGTCAACCAGATTTTGTTTTTGGCATTATTTTTCTGTACTTCTCTTAGTAATGTGTAAAATTACATATGATGTTATGTGGATTTCAGGTTACATGTATATCTTTTCTATAATCTATGTTGTTTGTTTGTTAACTCCATCTATATTATTTTATGTTGAGCAGTTATGGTAGCTTTGAATGAGTTCAAACCCATAGAATTTTAATTTATGGTTTGGGCTTTAAGTTCTTTTCTAATATGATTCTCCTTAAGATGACAGAAAGAGTTTTCTATTACATTTTAACTTTGTCTTTCCTATTTAGATATCATATTCACCTGAAGGACATGTTTTTAGATGACATAAAAACATTTATTTAATTCTATATAGTAGACCAGTTTTAAAGCAATAAAGTGACCTCTGACTTGTAATGTTTCATTGATCTCGTATTTGGTTGTCGTAAGTGACTATATTGTTTGCTGAACACTTAACTGTATTCTTTTTTAAAATTTTTTTTTTCAGATTTATTTTCATTTATTTAAAGCAAATTGTTTGTTCTTTTAGTTATACATGACAATAGAATGTATTTTGACATCTTATACTTACATGGAGTATAACATCCCATTCTTTTTTATTAGTTGCTCAAGACAATACATTGATCTTGACATATCATACTTTTGATTCAAATGGGGTATGAATTCTCATTTTTCCACATGTACAGATTGCAGGATCACATTGGTTATACAGCCACAGCCACTAGTGTCTGTATATTTTGCTGTCCTCCTCATCCCCTCTCCCCTGTATTCTAATATTCATTTATCTCTTCATTTCCTAGTATCACCTGTTTGTCAATGTGCTTATTCATGTATATCTATTATGTATGCATCTGTCTATATGTGTGTGTTCATTTATTTTCATTACTATTGTTTTTTATCTATTTTATCCTATATATGGCAAACTTTCTTTCCTCATTTTTAAAAAGTATAAATTGACACAAACTGAAAACTTTTTTCTTGAATTCTAAGTGTGAATTTATTTAACTAAAATTAATGGACTGAAAATTGTAATCGCATTTCTAGATTACTGAGAAGAGTTGCAGCTTTAATATGTTTATTCATTATAAAAAATGAGAATATTAGATGTATATATGTATACTACATTTACTTTTTAACCACATTTTAAATGTATCTTCAAAAAGATAAATTTACCTTTAAAAAGACACTCATATTTGAACAATTACATATTCAGAAGATTACCTTTAAGTGAAAAGGATAACACATTGAAATTCTCTATTTCTGTCTCCCCATATCAATAAAAGTAAGTTCAAGTCATAAATTATGTTATTGAAATACTCTATATCATGACATAATTTGTGTATGTTGTGGTGTGGAAATAAAGTATCTCCTGAACAGTTCATGTATTGATAAAATGAACCCTAATGTAGCAATGTTTAGAGGTGAAAATATTAGATTATGAGAGTTATATACTCACCAACAGAGGAATTCATTAGATGGATTAGTAATGTGAATGAAGTACTGATGATAACCGTAGCAGGTAGAGCATAAATGGAGAAGGTGGGTCACTGAAGACATGGAATTGCACTATATCTTGTTCCTTGCTCCTTCTTGTCTCTCTAATTCCTGACATCCATGAGCTGAAGAGGTTTCCTCTATCACACCCTTCTGTTACAATGTTTCTGCCTTGGAGCCAGCCAATCATGCACTGAACCTCTCTGGAAACTTAGCCCCCAAATAGAAATTTCCTTTTCTAAACTGTTCTTTACAACTATTTTTGGCATACTGATGAAAAACTAACTAAAACATAATTTGACATCCAGAGGTGGAATTGTTGCTGTAATATATCTGACCATGGGATTCAGAAGTCTTTGGAACTGGTCTGAAGGAGCAGTTTGGGAATTTTAGAGATGAAAGCTGGGGAATCCTTGTATACTGTAAGCAGGGTTAATATTTGATTCTGGTGGGAACTCAGAACACCAGAATGAGGACAATTATGTAGGCAGTAAAGACTGTGCTCCTGAGATTTCAGAGCATGAATGACAACTCCATTAGGAATTGGATTTGAGGCCATTCATGTTATATTGAAGCAAAGAACATGTTAATGTTTATTTTTTCATTTTCCTGAGAATTTGTGTAAGGCTGAAATTAAAATTTAAAATTCTGAATTTAAAATTCTTCATCAATTGATCTGGTGAAGAAAAGGTAAAGGTGGTGTGGAATTCAGGAGATTTCATGGTAGCTTTTTTTTTTTTTCTTTTTTTTAATTGGTTGTTCAAAACATTACAAAGCTCTTGACATATCATATTTCATACATTTGATAGCTTTTAATTAGGCCTATTGTGAGAACTGAGAGTAGAAGACACAGAGGAAAACTTTGAAATACTTGCAGTTTCACCAAAAAAAAAAAAAAGTATAAAATCTAGGCCCAAGAAATTCTGATTGTTAAAGATATTAGAGTCGCCAAGAAGAAACTAAGTACTTTGCAAAGGTACAATAGGAAAGACCCATGAAGCTATCTCAGGAATCATCAATAAATCACCCATCCCCATGGCAAGCTCAAGGGTATAAAAGTGAGAGCTAGGGTAGTGGCTGAGAGTAGAGTGTTCACCTACTATGCACAAGGCACTGGGTTAAATCCTCAGCACCACATAAAAATAAATAACTAAATAAATAAAATTAAGGTATTGTATCCAACTACAACTAGGGGTAGGGGGAGAAATTAAAAGTAAAAAACAAAGGTGAAAGTTCCTTCTTGGGCTCATGGGGGACATTCTGCTCACACAGAGATGCCTAGGAAGCTGTTTCTATACGGTGTATTTTACTGTATTCAGCTACATTGATGCTCAGGTGACACTGCAGCAGTGGTTTAAGGGAATCCAACTACTGGTAGAGCTGACAACAGACATTAGCCTGAGGTGCTAGTTCTGCAGCAATACAGAATTTTGGAGTTAGAAGATAACTGAGAATTCCAATAAGATTTTAAAGGGAGGCCTGGGAGGACAGACAATGTGAAGCAGTGTGTGAATTCCTGTGGGCAGCTGTTCAGAGGGAAATGCATAAATTTGTGAAAATGAAGCCTGAGTAGCAATGGAAATCCCAGGAACTAGTAGCTTCCAGGAATGTGGAACATCTTCCAAGAAAAGCTGTAAGCAGTGAGCAGAGTCAGGCTGAGAGAGAGAGGCTGTATGGGCTGAAGCCAGTGAGGTCAAAGAAACTGAGCTGCCCAATTCCTTTGGAGCTCTCATCTCAACACCATGTGCCACAGATGCTGGACAAGAAGTTATAGGACTTAATATTTGCTTGGCTGGATTTCAGACATGCTTTGGTCCTATTTATTCTTTCTATGTTCCTATTCCTCCCTTTTGGAATGCAAAATTTACTTTGTGCCATTGTATATTGGACGTGTAAAATTGCTTTTGATTTTTAAAGTCAAGAGTATGGCTTAAGTCTCCTAGGAGACTTTGGACTTGGAATTTAGGGCAATGCTGAACTCTTGAAAATGGACTGAACACATTTTGAATTATTATATGGGCATAAACTTTTGGGTGCCTGGGGCAAAATCTTATGGTTTGGATATAAAAAGCTCATATGTTGGATAAATAATCCCCAATGTAGCAATGTTAGGAAGTAAAAAGTTTGGATTATGACAGTTAAAACCTCTTTGGTGGATTAATCCATTTGATGAATGGACTACTAAATGGGAATTGTAAGTGGATGGGTCATGGATGGAGGAAGTATGTCTTTACAACCATGGCCTTTTGTTTAGTCAGCTATTTCATCACTATGACCAAAAGACACAGCAAACCATAGAGGACAAAAAGTTTATTTGGGGCTAACGGTTTCAGAGGGCTTAATCCATAGAAGATAAACTGCATAGCTGGGGGTTCAAGATGAGGCAGAAAATCATGGTGTCAGGGCAGGCAGAGGAAAGCAACTCATGACATAGCAACAGAAAAAAGAAGAGAGTCCTCTGTTCACCAGGACCAAAATGTAACCACAAAGTTGTACCCCAAGTGATTTACTTCTTCCAGCCACACACTACCTGCCTCCAGTTACCACCCAATTAACCCATATCAGTGAATTAATCCAGTGATTAGGTTCAGGCTAATAAGGGTTAATAACTCAATCACATCACCTTTGAAAATTCTTACATTGTCTCACATTTAAGTTTTTAGGGGCCGCCTGTAGTCTTTCATTTCTCTTCCATTTTAATATTCTTGTACAGGAATATTAAACTGAAATTTCAACACTGAAATGATTTTATTTTTTAATATAAAAAGAAGTTAGTTTTCCTCTTTAAATACCCCTAGGTCTGTTTAAGTTCTGTTTCAATACTTAATGCCCAATCAAAAATATCTATGAGGCAGTCTAAGAAGATTCATTAAAAATTGGAAAATATGTACAAATGTGGCTGGAGTACTGGTAAAGAAAAATGTAATAACTATCTAAAGTAATTATAGGAATCATCGGTTATCCCCAGAAAATAACAATATGGACTTTCTTAAATACCTATGCTTTCGAAGCTGCTGAAACACTCAAGGTTATCAATGTATTTATAATTAAGCTTCCTGAGTCAACAATAAACCAGAAGCCTGACAAAGGAGACTGGAAAATGTAGTTTGCTAACTTCTAACCCCAGAAATATACTAAAGGATATAAAAGGACAAGTGTGACAATAAGATAAAATAATTCACTATTTTTTTCAGGTATAGTATTCAAGAATATTTTCTTTCAAAAGATGATCTTTGTATGGTATTTACATTATGAAGATTTGAATGCTTAAGAATTATTTTTTTTTATTTTGTTGGGCATAAAATCATGGTATACAGGTCTTTTATCAATGTTTTGGAAATATTAATTAGTTTTTTCAGATTTTTAATATTGCTTAATAAATTTGAGATCATTAATTTTTTTTTACTGCTTTGTAGATAGAGACTAAGGAAACTATACAAATTATTTTTAATTATAATGTAATTTAAGTTCTCTATGTGCTTAAATCCCCTGTCCCCAGTACGTTTTGGTTGCTTGATGTTTGCTTTTAACTAGAGATCTTACATTTTTATTTTTGAAAATTTAAAGCTTTACACCTGCAAGTTCTTCTGTAATTCTACTTTATTGTCTCCCCTGACTCTATTAATTTATTTGATTTGAGCATGTTTACACTACATTGCCAACCTGCTAACTTATTTCCTTGTTATTTTATTTTTATTTTACTTTGTGGGGCAGAGTCTCACTGCATTGCCCAGGGTGATCTTGATCTTCTGGGATCAAGGTATTCCCTCTTCTTAGTCTCTCAATTAGCAGGGACTATAGCTCTGTGCTGCCGTGCTCCGTGCACCAGCTTATTTTAAAAAATTAAATCCTTCTTTAGCTCAGCAATTTATTCTTTAGGAGAATTCACTTCCCTACTGAACACAGATCGGTGATTTGTTGTTCCTGTTATAGATACTGTTACTAAACTATTTAAGTATTATATTTTGTATTTTCTTTTTTCCTTTAATTTGTATATTCCATCTTTACATTCCCTTTTTCCCCTGTAATATTATTGATTGTGTGTATTGAAATTATTGTTCTATACCATTTACTTCTCTCTCTATTTTTATCATGCTGGTATTCTATGCTTGCATTATTTTGTAACACTTAGACTCATGTTTTACTGATTCTCTTCATTATTTTCCACTGGGGTCATCAGTTAATTTGATTCAATGCTATTTGTCAAAGGTGCAATATCCCAGTTCATAATCTGTGCATTCCTTGATTAGGAGGGAGAGAGAAAGAGCAAGACACATGTGTGTTTGTGTGTGTGTGTGTGTGTGTGTGTGTGTGTGTGTGATTTAGGAATAGATATATTCAAAGTAAAGAGTCACTAAATGTTAAAGTTAGCACTTCACTAGTTTTTACTTTTCAAAGCCCTAAATCCATCCCTCCAGCATTTGGAAATTCTCTCTACCACTACTCTAACAATTGTTTGTTTTCCCCCCAAAGTGATGGTCCTAAGCAAGGTTGGAAAGGGAGACATTACAAATGGATAGGACTCCATCAGTTGGTGGCCTTTGTTTCAACTCCCACCAAGCTGCACAATATTGTGGTGTCACTATCTCTTAAAACATGTTTTATTGTAATAAAAACAGTGTCTCTGGTTTAATTCCTAGGTCCTTGATCCACTTTGAGTTGAGTTTTATGAATGGAGAGAGATAAGAGTTTAATTTCATTTTGTTGCATATGGATTTCAAGTTTTCCCAGCACCATTTGTTGAAGAAGCTATCTGTTCACCAGTGTACATTTTTGGCACCTTTGTCTAATATGAGTTAACTGTAATTATGTGGTTAGTCTCTGAGTCTTCTGTTCTGTACCATTGGCCTAAAAATCTATTTTAGTGCCAATATCATGCAGTTTGGGTTACTATTGTTCTGTAGTATAGTTTAAGGTCTAGTATAGTGATGTCATCTGCTTCACTCTTTTTGCTAAGGATTTCTTTAGCTAATCAGGGTCTCTTATTTTTTCCAGATGAATTTCATGACTGCTTTTTCTATTTCTATGAGAAATGCCATTGGAATTTTAATTGGAATTGCATTCAATCTGTATAGTGCTTTTGGTAGTATGGTCATTTTGACAATATTAATTCTGCCTATCTAAGAACAAAGGAGATCTTTCCCTCTTATAAGGTCTACTTTATTTCTTTAATGTTCTGTAGTTTTCATTGTAGAGGTCTTTCACCTCTTTCATTAATTTATTCCCAAGTATTTTATTTTATTTTATTGAGGCTATTGTAAATGAGGATTTTTCCTCATTTCCCTTTCAGAGGATTTGTCTCTGATATATAGAAATGCCTTTGATTTATGGGTGTTGATTTTATATTCTGCTACTTTGCTGAATTCATTTACTAGTTCTAGAAGTTTTCTGGTGGAATTTTTGGGTCTTCTAGATATATAATAATATTGGCAGTGAATAGTACTACTTTGAGTTCTTCTTTACCTATCCATATCCCTTTAATTCCTTTTGTCTGTCTAATTGCTCTGTCCCACATGGATACAAAGTATACAATGTCTTTCTTTTATTTTCTATTTTATTAGAATAGGATTATATTTTCACCACTTGAAATATCTTTGTTACAAATGCTTCAATCTACTGGTAAAAGTGAAATACAGGAGGATAAAATTAAAAAAAAAACAATTAGCAAGAAAGCAAACTAAGAACAAAGGGAAATTTTTAGTGAGATCCTAGTTAATGTCCAGTGATGTGAATAAATTCTTGAACTTTTTTTTAGCTTTTTTAAATTTCTATTTTGTTACTCCGTATCTCAAGATTCCTAAACAATTGATTTATTTAAATTATTGTGAAATCAACCTTCAAATTGGATGACTTAATAGAATTTATCCAGGGAAAGTCTTTTGAAAACAGATCAAAAGCAGTTTTTTTTCAACATGAGAGAATTCTATATTTTTCTAGATACAAATTGCATTCTTGTTAATTCTAAATTGTTAAAGATAATTTTTATTTTGCTTTTCTCTGCACTTTTTCTTTAGGAAATCTTCATTAAGTATAAAGAAACTGGTGTTGTATATTTAAAAAAATACATGCAAACACTTTAGCTTGCTAATGGTATGTGTGAGTAGATAAGAGAATAACTGCTGTGAGATAAACTTGAACAGTAATACAAAAACAAGAAGGAGAAGAAAGGGTCGACTACAAAAACTGATTCTTTTCTTCCTTTCCTAGAGGGAGATCACACATAAAGAAACTTTTCTTTCGCTCTAACTAGTGGGGTTCCTCAGTGTGATGGATGTCTCCAATTCCAGACAATATTATAGCTAGTAGCTCAGCACCGCTCTGCTCAGCAGTGAAGGCAATGCAATGTGTTTTCAACTGGCACTGTAGGAAAGCTGAGATTTTTCTTTTTATATATCATTTATAAATTGATGCTGTAACTCCATCAAACAGTAGTCTTTTAAAACTTAATGAGGATGAAAAATTGTGTGTATGTTCACATGTATGTGTCTGTGAGAGAGCGTAAGCATATGCTTAACAATTTATGTTTCTGGGAAGTTGACAGGAGCAATAATTCAAGCACTTGCATGTATTATATTTTGATGCTGTATTTCTTGTTTCTTTGCAAATATATTTATTTTAAAGTCTAGATTTATGATGAAATATTCACAAAAATATTTTAAAATCTTTATTTTAAATTATGAAATGCTATTACATCACAAGTATTTGAAATTTCAAGTAATCTGGCTATTGTCTTGGATTGCCAGATTTAGCATGTAGAAATGTACATCATTAGTTCTTTTTTTAATTTCAGATAAACAATGAATAAGCTTGAGTATATGCCTGTCCCAACAATTGCATTGGACAACTTATGCTTAACAAATATATTTTTGTATATTTCAAATTCAAATTTAGCTATTGAATGCTATATTTTATCTGGCACTGCTAATATTATATAACCTGGATTTTATTTTCATAAAACATCATTTTGAGGAAAATATGAATTGGTTTAACATTTATGTATGAATGCTGAACAAATACTTAGGTAGATTCAATAGGTTCTTGAGAATGCCAAAGCTGATGTTTTTTTTCCTGTCTTTTTATTTCAGTAGAGCCAAGCAGTGCACAATGTTCCTAAAGGTCAATTGGCAACTCTACCATCTGCTCTGGGTCCCTAGAATAATCTCTTGCTGAGATGCCAATACACACGAGCACATGTTGTTTTCACAAAGACCCAAATCTTATATTGTATTCTTATTTGATCCCCATTGTGAATGCCAGTAGAAAAGTGTCAGTAATGGGGCTTGTGAATGAATTCTGGGTGGTCATTATGCTGAGTGCTGCCAATTTCAGAAATAAAGATTCTTCTATATTAAAATAAGATGAGATGAAATACCAGAATCCATGTGAAATGGAAAAATAGGCAATGCATCCACCTGTTTTCCCAAGCTCCAGGTTCTGAATGTGTTAGCTGCTAAGGTCTCCCAGATGCAACCTTCTCAGGAGAATATACCTGGGAAGGCAGACATGCCTAGAAGGATTGTGTTTCCTATCCTCTTAAGTTATTCACTGTCAATTACTGAACGATAGTAGGGTGCAAACTATCAAAGTGGGACAACTTTATATTATAATTAATATGTTTAAGCTAATAATTTTAACTTCAGGACAAACAGTAAATGCATGTGGCCTTTTCTCCTTATCTGTTCTCACAGGTTTTGCCAAAGTTCACTATCTCTACAAATAACTTGCTCATAGTTCTTCACCTCAAATTTTGGATTTGATAGATCTCAAGCATTTACAGATCTCAAGCCACTATACTATTATTATTAAAAAAATCATTTATCTAGATAAAATGAAATGAGAGAGCCAAAGGAATATCTGTTGAGTGTAAAATTATATGAAAACTTATATCAGTAATAAATATACCTACAAGCTCTTCATGGCATAACATAGAAGAATAACCCAGAATATCTATCACTGTGATAAACCTGAAAACCTAAGAGAAGCTAAGAGTGAACAACTAGTCATCTTTGCTGTCTAAGCCAATACCTTTTCCATAGTATCTTACTTAACAAAACACTCTAAACTTCCAAATACATTGGTTTCTATGTTGCCAGAATTCTTGGAAGTGAAATAATTGTAATAGCATGCTTTGTTTTTCAGTCCAAGGATAGGATAAGTTAGTGTCATAAGTTAAATATATTTCAGGAGATACATGTGAAAAAAGGTACTATATCAAGAAAAATCCTTCAGTCCTTAACAGAAAATACAGCAAGGAACCAATTACAAAAGACAAAATCACACTATCACTAAGATAAAACACACTTTTTATCATTCTTTTTAAAATATATATAATAATAGAATATATTCTGACATTATACATACATGTAGTATAGCTTATTTTAATTAGGATCCCATTCTTGTGGTTGTATATGATGTGGAGTTTTACTGGTGGTATATTAATATATGACATAGGAAAGTTATGTCCAATTCATTCTATTGTTTTTCCTGTTCCAATTCATCTCCCTTCTGTTCAATAATACATGCCTTTTTAGTTATAGATAATTGAATTCTGAATTGTAATCTAGTGCACAGTGTAATATGATGTATATTTATCTATTTGGTGTTTCTTTAGTATCTAGTCTCAGGCAGAACTGGTGAACCTCTGGAAATTGGCAACCTAGCAAGGCCATTAACTAGAGCCATTGCAACCGAGCACAACATAATACCAATACCCTCTTCAGACAATTCCTGATTGCCAAACCCACTCTTAACAGCTAATCTCACAAACCTGGTCTGCAGCTAAACATGGAGTCTAGCAGGGTCAAAGAATCCAAAGCATCAGCCTTTTCAGATTCACAAGGAGAACTGGACTATCTTTTTTAAATTTTTTTTTTAATTTTTTAAATTAGTTATATATGACAATAGAATGCACTTATATACTTTGATATATCATACATAGATGGGATTATAATTTCTCATTTTTCTGAGTATACATATTATAGAATCACATTGGTCATACAGTCACATACATACATAAAGTGATAATGTCTGTTTCATTCTACTATCTTTCTTGTCCCCACATCCCCTGCCTTCCCCTTGGACTGTCTTATGTAGTTGTTTGATTCAGCCCAGATACTTGTTAGCCATCAGCATCCCTTCCCCCGACAAACACATTCCTATCAGCAGAAATATTCTACATTGTTTAGGGGAGGGATGCTGTACATTGTGTTGAGTGTGCATGTTTTTTGTTTTTTGTTTTAGTCCTGAAATACTAAATAGCACTTAGGGGCTATAAACACCAACTCTTCCAGAGAGATTGTTCTAAGAAGCCTATGGTCTTTTAGTGCCAACTAACATCTTTGGACACTTATCCAGCATCTTTTATGAAGATCCAGTGCCTTTTGGTGAGCACCAAATGTCTAGCCTATTTTAAAAGGTCAGTTTTCCACTTAGTGTTTCTTGGCATCAGCATTTTATTTTAAAGTTTCGAGCCTTACATTATGTTAACTATGATATTAGAAATTAATACTTTTGAATTATTTCATAAATATGAGAGGATCCTGATTTTCTTAAAGTTGTTCTTTGGGAAAAACATTGTATGTATTCAAACACATTTGTGTCAACAATTCTCACAATAGAAAATGTAAACTGCGTATCCAAACATTACTCTATTGTCAAAGGGACACAAATTCTAAATCTTCTAGTTGGTTCAGACTACAATATCACTCTCCCTCCAAATAAGATTTATGACTCCACTTGGGACTTGCATTACTGGGCAGTCAGGAAACTTTCCTTAGAAAGGGGAACATGTATCTAAGTCACGACAGAGTTCTGACAGATTTTCTTCTAGAAAGGATGGGAAGATTGAGAGTAACCTTAAATCCCCTTAAGACTCTTTTGATGGGAACCAGTGAAGCAAGTTTAAGGTAATGTCATTTTCTGCTGCTTTATCAGTACTATCTAAGACAAATTTCACCTTCTAAGCTGCAATATATCAGCATTTTTAGTGACAGTGCAACAAATCGTCCCAAATAGAAAGTTGTTCAAATTGCTTTACCAAAACGAATTGTTTTTGTGTGGTAGTATAAGAGACAGATAGGCTGTAACCATTCATTGTGATTTAAATACGATTTTAATAGAAAAAGAAAACATTAAGAAGTCACAGATTGCTGAAATTTTAGCACATATATTCAGCTATAGCTATATATCCTGTAGGTGAAAGATTAGCCTGTTTAAATATTCAGTGTACCATATCCTTCATATTAGAATCAGAAAAACCTTATTCCGTGTACTCTTTCTGATTTCCTCCTGAGTATGATTCATGTTAATTACTAGCTTTAATATAGGTTAGGAGGGAATGTATAAGACATTAAATCGAACGTAAGACACAGTACTTTTACCCTTTTCTACACTCATTTTCTTTTTTTATCTATTTTTACACTTTTGTTCTTTTGTGTTTTTAACTGGCTATGTCAATGGTTCGGAATGTTAAAAAGGCATATCCTGGTTCAATGTCAGATAATTATAACCTTCTCTGCTAGTGATCAACATACAATCTTAATATTAACCATTTTCATATTTTCTTTTTGACTTTGCTAGAGGTAATAAGATATCAATGTAAAAGTCTTGTTTAATATTAATGAACAGAGTTATATGAATATGCAAAGCCCTTCATGATCCTAGTGCAGAACAACAAATAATATAAAGAAATTCTTACCTGGTATTATCTTTTCTGCAGTTAAAGGGTATTTCAAAATACAGTATTCTCCTGTGCATGAAATATCTAACACAACTCCAAAATCTTTTACAATGGCTAAATGCAGTTGAATAAGTAATATATAATGCATTAACCTTCACAGTGAATGTTTTTGATTTTGAGTTTTGTCAAATGGGCTTTTTCAAGTAGGGAATATCTCTGCTTTAAAAAGCTTTTTATTCATAGTCATTGAAATATATATTCTAGGTTCCTCTTTTGTTTAAACAGAAGAATGACCATCATAAAATGTTTTCGAATCCCTCTCCCTTTCTGTTTGTGTTCTGTAATTTTAAAAATAATGATGTAATGGAGTTTAAAGTATTCCCACCAAATGATTCAAGCACTATGTTTCTTATCAGTAATTATTTCTTCAAGGTAAGAAATTACTCCCCTATTTTGCCAATAAACCCAATCTTGACATTTTGTGAAATGTAGGTATCAGATAATAGGATTATATCACAACCAATAATGCAAAATTTAAATTAAAATATTAGATTAAATCATTCTATTTTTCCCCAAACATACTCAAAAATACATTTTTGTAACAAGCTCTTCCATCTCTCTCTTAAATCTTTTAAAACCCAGTCTTTCCAAATAATTGGTAACATTCTTTTTGTCCTTTGAATTTGCTTCTCCTGCAAATTTTCAGTAAAATCTGTACTGTTCCATATTCATAGTCAGGATACTGCTGGTATCAGTGAACACAATTCTTCTCCAGATAGGTAAAACAAAATGGAACTTAATTAGCTCATATCTTTGAAATCCTGAAATAGAGCTATGTGCAGGCACATATAGACCTTGCTATTCAAAACTTGTCTTGTCTTCAAAATTTCTGCAATCTGATTTCTCTGGTCTGGAGATTTCCAATAATGAAGAGAATTATTCCTCTTGTCAGGAAATACTATATATATATATATATATACACACACACACACACACACACACACACACACATATATATATATATGTATTACACACACATTATGCTATATATAAATCTTATATTTGGGATAGTAAATTAGTTACAAACAATGACCATATAAAATATTATTATAATTTTATATGAAGTAATTACTTTGATTTTATGAAAGAGCTCCATGCTTTGTTTCATATGCCTTGAAGAAAAATCAGTTTAACATATTTTGAGAAGAGTTTTTCTTGGTCATAAGGAAAATGATCCTTGATCCTTCTATTTCTTTCTTTTTCTCAGTATGAGTATTTACCAATTTTATGATTCTATATAATGATTATTTTATTAAATGCTCCCTTATATGTGCATAAGCACTAGAAGTAGTATGCTTGGTGCAGACTACATAATTGTGTTCTCTGAATGAACATATTATAATATCTATATTTTCTCTAAACATTTATGAGTGAAACTATCAATTTTGCTTCATTTTATTTTGAATTCCTTTCTCCTTTCTTCATTTTCTTTATCCCCTCATTCTTTCCTTCCTATTTCTTTTTAGATGAACATCAGGAGAATACAGTCCATCCTTTTTAAACCCAGATGTACTTGAAGATTCCAAGAAAATAATGATAAAAATATAAAGGGATTAAAGAAAGTAATGCCTATGACTATTTCAGAGTTATTTCAGATATTTTATCTGAAACAGTGTCTTTTCACTATTATCTTTTATAACTGATACAGAAATAGACCAATATTTGCAATCTACTCTATCATATATATCTTGAAATCATGGTCGGAGGCAGAACACAGGTCTCTGTACAACCATGCATCTTCACAGCAGCTTAAAATAGACATTTCCTAGGTACTTTCCATTTCTAGAAAAACATTTCAGCAAATGTGTGCTAAATATTTATTATACATCAGATACTGTTTGCAAAGTCAAATATTCTTGAAAATTTTGAAGTATATCCTTGGCAATCACACAGAGTGAACACAGGAAACATATGTATATATATATATATATATATATATATATATATATATATATATATATATATATATATATTTACATATACCAAGGTCTATCAGAAAGGTATGGAGTAGATAGGATTATAGATGGAAATACAGAGAATGCCTTCATTGGAAACAGGATATTTGGAAAACTAGAAAGATACATAGTGGTTTACCATGATTCAAAAGTAAATCATTATTTTTAAATTTTTCATAATAAAAGTAGTAAAATAAATTTCCAAGTTTCCAATTAGTAGCATATAATTTTTATAACATTCTATACTGATGTAATCTTAATCATGTTGAGATGTAATATCTGGAGCTAAGTTATTCTCTAACAAGGTATTTCTGGGTAATAAAAATAAAATAAAAAGAGACTTGACATGTGTATAAAACAATCCTGTGTACATCAGTATTTAAAACTAAAAACATCTTTATTTTCTCGATTTCTATCACAAAGAAGTAGCTTTAGCATACAAAGAAGTAAAAAAAAAATGGGAACTCTATTATATTCACTTAATCAAGGGATTTAATGAAGCAAATAAAATTTTCATATAGAGTTAAAATTGATAAATTTTACAAAAACCTAGGAAGTTAAAACCATTCCAAAACCTAGCTTTTCTTCTCTTGCCTATCTTTGGATTAGACAAATGGGAATGAAGAGAATGGGAGGGGAAAGGGAGTAGGAAATATAGGAGAGATAATTGAAAGTTACTAACTTATGTGCATATGATTACAAAACCAATGTAATTCTACATCATGTACAACCAGAAGAATGAGAAGTTATACTCCATATATGTATAATACGTCAGAGTACATTCTACTATCATGTATAACTAATTAGAATAAATTAAAAAATAAAGTTCACAATTTTAAAAAAGCATAATTCAGAATGAAGGGATTACAAATGCTTTCTTACCTTAGTATGTAACATTTAGCTTTCCTAAATCTTATTACTGCAGATCACAGATATAATAAATGCAAATCTATTTGAGGGGGGTACCAGGGACAGAAGTCAGGGGCACTGCATCTCTGCACCACATTCACAGCCCTATTTTGCATTTTATTTAGAGACAGGGTCTCACTGAGTTTCTTAGTGCCTAGACATTGTTGAGACTGGATTTGAACTCTCAATTCTCCTGTCTTAGCCTCCAGAGCGGCTGGGATTGCAGGTGTGCATCACCTCACTCAGCTATAACTACAATCTTGAATATGAGTAAATAATGAGAACTGAAAAAAAAAAGTTAAAGTAAGATTTGATCCTCAGAAAAACTTGCATTCTATTACTTTCATTTTTGATATAGTATTTATATTACTTTATCTTCAAATACTATATTTTACCTAAAATAATCTGCTATTTATTTATATAATTTTCTCTGATAAACAGGGCTTTGTAATTTTATTATTAATGAGTTGAAATTTGTTATTAATGAGTTGCAAAATAATATAGTTATGCTAAATATTTATATCAAAATTCAGATATATTTTGGGAGAATGACAGTTTTAAATTCATTTAATGATTATCTAGAGGTATAAACAGAGTGTTACTAATTTTGGCTTTATACTATTAACCCATAAATTTTTAAATAAAATCTCAACTAAGTTAATCATGCTTACTTACTTTAATAATAATTGTCACGCTTCATTCATCATTAAACAAAAGTGGCAAGCCTTCTTTATGGATTCCCTCTCTTCTTTATCAACCAGAGGGCATTATGGCAATCTTACCCTACTAAGGCTCAGAGTGCTAAAGCAATGAATATTTAAAATTAAAATATAGCTTGTCAAATAGAATGAGCACCTGATGCCATTTCTGAGGAACAGGTGGATGTTTATTCAGGCATGTTTGATGTACCAGCAGGAATTACTTCAATTAAATATCAATGTCATTGCCATTAGAGTAGAATGAAACAAGAGCAAAACACAGACACACACACTCACACACACACACATACACACACACACACTTAAATACTCATATAATACGTAAATGCATGCAATGACGACAGAAATCTAAAGTATCTCAACTGAGCCAGATTTGCAGAACTGGCTTAATTTGTCTGGACAACCAAAGGAAACAGAAAGTAACTTTTAAATAGAACAAAAGAGTCTGATCTATGAGCTTGCTATGAAATCTGTTATTTTGAAGGTGCCATTTGCCATTACTCTTTGCCATTTCTCTGGGTCAATGGAAGATAACATACGGTCTTAAGGGACTTGGTGAATAAAAATCAATGGGAATGTCTTTACTGTATGGTATCTGGAATTAAAGAGTTAAAACAAATTTCAAAGGGAAAATATACAACATAAATATTTGAGTGTAATCACAAGTGCAGATACATCTAATTAGAAAGGAAAGAGAGAGAGAGATTAAAAAAAGAGAGAGAAGAAGAATATGATTGACCCATTTAAATTTTATTTTGAAATATTCCAAACCTGTAAATATATGTGTGTATGTACACACACACGCGCGCGTGCACACACACACACACACAATGATGGCAACTTAATGTAGGCGAAATTAAGCGATTTTAATAGAAAATAGCATTCAACACACAGTAAATCAACAACGGTTCACACTGAATGATGTAGATAATTAATCTAATTTTCCCTCTGCTTCATTTTGTGTTCTATTAGCTTTCTTATTCAAACTTTCAAGTCACAAATCTAATTTAAAACCTCTTAACTGGTCTAACACATAATGTGTTCTATCTGCGTTCAGTGTCTAGCAGTGAGCAGCAATGCCGGAATACTAATTTGCTTCAGAGTATGCAAAACATTCAATAATCAAATAATAAAATACTGGATCCAGCATTTCTTAATGATATGACCAAATGAGTCCAGTGGTTTCAAATAGGTTACAAAATAGAAGAAAGAAAGTATAATAATGTAAGTGGGAAAAAATCATTCTAACAAGAAAATCATTGACTATCATAGATGTCTCTTTAATATGTGCCCTATTCAGAATATGCAACTTTTAAATTAGCAAGACACATTTCAATTAACAACTTTATTTAGTAATGTTTCAACTTCACTATTTCCTGCTTTCATCTTCTGTCTTTCTTTTTCTGGCTCACATGCGTGCATACACACACACATACACACACACACACACACATACACACTTACTATTTATATTTAATATTATGTAAAATTTTCTCACAAACTCTCCATTAAAGTCTATCTCAAGTTTTTTTTTAGATAGGCGGGACATTTTTATTTCATTTCTTGTCATGTTCACACCCCCTTTGGTAAAATAATGCTTATTTCCATGGAGTCATTCAACTTGCTTGAATTTGAAGTAAATTTTAAAAATCATAAAATGAAGAAAAAGGGTATGTCAGAAAAATTAACCATGTACTGAGTGATTAAACTATTTTGTGTAGAAATGTCATTTCTATTTTGTTTAAATGTAATGCAATTTACCAGACCATAAAGAACTCCTTAGATGAAATGGCTGTTTTCCAGGCAATGCTACTCTGCTGCTCATTGCAATATATTCTGACATCTATGACAGTTTTATAATTCTTCTCTTCTGTTCTCCGAAGTGTCCCTACTTTGCTGAAGGCTTTCTCTCGGGAAAGGACACTAAAGTTTTGTGGACTGAAAGGACCATAAAGAGCTTGATGGGAAAACAGTATCATCATGTGATAGGATCTTGTTGCAAATTTGTTTTATGGTAAGAAGGAGAATGTTTCAAAACACCTTTACATCAGGATTTAGAGGAGATTCTGTTACATATATAACTGCTTCAAGTAAAATATATGGGAAAAATCATGACAAAATAAATATTGACTCACAATATATTTGCTAGGCTCTTCTGTGCTTGGCCATTTAAATAAAAGCAGTAATATAAAAAAATAAGTTCTTATTTAAAAATCATTGTTTTAAATACCTTAAAGGAAACATGAGAAATGAGTGAAACTGGCCTACAGTATCTATAGGATTAGAATCACAGGAGGTGAGTTTGTAAGTTATCAAAAAGGAAAAAAAAATATGCACTCATGCACATATATGTTGTGTATGTATCCATTCAATAGAGATATAAGCTACTAAAACTATGAGCATATTGCAAATAAACAAATTGGAATTGAAAATTGAAAATTGGTACAATCTCTTTGGAAAGCAGTATGGAGATTCCTCAGGAAACCTGGAATGAAACCACCATTTGACCCAGTTATCCCACTCCTCTGTTTATACACAAAGGACTTAAAATCAGCATACTACAGTGACACAGCCACAGCAAAGTTTAAGAACATGAAACATTAGATTGATGTCTTTTACATTGAAGGAGTGTGAATTAATCACAGAAACAATTTTTAAAACTAAGAGACTCAAACCATTACTTTGAATCAGGATTTCTTTTTTGTAGAAAATAAAGAGCATATATGCAACTCAGTGTAAGAGAAAGAATTACCATAATTGTTAATTTGTTTAATGATCTACAAATTTCAAATTTTGTATCTATTATTACACCTCTATTACATAAAATACCATGTAAATGAATTTGCTTTTAGTTTAGTGATAGACATTTTTGTGGGCAAAGCAAATACATTGAATAGGAGCTAACAACTTACAGGGAAGTTATAAATATGTAAATATTATAACTAGATATGGTTCTTTATTTGCATTTATCAAATTATAGCTTTTTTCTTATTTATTTAAATTATATTTTAAAAGAGCAAGAAACTAACTGTAGCCATATACACAGAATTGACTAGTTTTCAGATTTGGTGATGTGAAATCCTTTTAGAGCTATAAGATAGGAGTTGCACTATAAATTTTATAGAGTAAAAATTATTTTTGCTATTTCCATAAATCAGTCATGTGTATTATTTCTGGATCTGTTTTAATTTGCTATTTATTTTAGTTTTTGTTTTACTAGTTATGAGCCATATCCTCTTAATTTTTTAAATATACCAAGTTTTGATTACATATTGGACACAAGTTTTACATACCATATGACCCTCTGCATGCATTTCTAAAAGAAGCAAAATTTATTTAATGTAATAAAAAACAGATTATAGGTATCTAGAGCTGCTAGTTGGGAAACTGGTAAATGACAAAAGAAAAATTTGAAGTAATTGATTCTTTTAGTTTTTCCTATATTTATGAATATTATTAATTGTAAAAATAATGGGATTTTATGTGATAATTCAATACATGTGTACGTGCATTATTAAGCTTTACTCCTGACCATCCAAACTCTCAGTTCCCCTTCTTCCCTCAAGTGAAATATGTCATATAATCTCAAAAGATTAGAAGAATAAGAAGTGATTTTGAATGTTATCAAAGAGTCAAAAAGATAGACAAAAAGTCAAAAGAGAAAAGATAGACTCTTCAATAAATAGTGCTGGGAAAAATGGAAATCCATATGTACAAGAATAAAATTTAGCCTCTTTCTCTCACCCTGCACAAAACTCAAAGTGGATCAGGACCTACACATTAGACTAGACACCTGGGTCTACTAAAAGAATATGTAGGCCTAAATCTCCATCATGTTGTCTCAGGAACTGACTTCTTCAACATGACTCATAAAGTGCAAGAAGTAAAATCAAGAATCAATAAATGGGTTGGTATCAAACTAAAAATCTTTTTCACAGGAAATGAAACAATCAAGAATGTGAAAGAAGAGCCTATAGAATGGGAGAAAAAATCTTTGTTCCTCAAATAGAGCATTAATCTCTAGGATATACAAAAAAAAAAAACTTCAAAAACAACACCAAAAAAACCCCAAATAACCCAATCAATAAATGGGCACAGGAACTGAACAGGTACTCCACCGAAACAGAAGTACAAATATTTGAAACCCATATATGAAAACATGTTCAACATCTCTAGCAATTAAAGAAATGCTAATTAAAATTACACTGTGATTTCTTCTCACTCTTGTCAGAATGGGAATTATCAACAATACAAGGAACAATAAATACTGGTGAGTCTGTGGAACTGACTCCATACATTACTAGTGGAACTGAAAATTGATACAATCACTTTGGAAAGCAGTATGGAGATTCCTTAGGAAACCTGGAATGAAACCACCATTTGACCCAGTTATCCCACTCCTCTATTTATTAAAAAAAGGACTTAAAATCAGCATACTACAGTGACATAGCCACATCAATGTTTATAGCATCTGAATTCAGAATAACTAAACTATAGGAACAACTTAGGTGCCATTTGACAGATAAATGGATAAAGGAAATGTGGTATATCTGCACAATGGAATATTAGTCAGCCATAATAAAGAATGAAATATGTTATTTGCCAGTAAATGAATGGAACTACAGACACTCATGATAAGTGAAATAAGCCAATCCCCCAAAATAAAAGGCTGGTGGAGTGAGTATGTGGATATTAACATAGAATAAGTGAATGTCTTGGAGAAGAAAGAAGTTAATTGGATTAGGAAAAAGAGAATGAAGGGAACAGATGAGGATGTAGATAGGAAACACAGTAGAATGAATAGGATATTCTTTTCTATTGTTCATTGAAACTCCAAATATGTATAATATGTCAAAATACATTCCACTGTCATGTATGTAAAAAGTACAAAAATTCCATTTTATTATTTGATGGTCAGTTAAAAATGTTCTCCATTGAAAACATCAATATAAATGCATCTATATATTCTTATAAAATGAAATCTTGGTTCACTTACTCAGGGGTATATATTTGTTTTATCTTAGTTATTGTCATCAATACCTTTGGAACATATCAATAATGAACTGTTCTTTAGTTCTTCACTTTAAAATCTGTGTAGACCTGAACAGTAAATGTTGATGTGGATATTGCTGTGTCACATTTAATAAGTTATTGTATACCATATTTTAAATGTTTTAGCAAACATTTTCTAAGTAATTTTCATGATACAGTATAACACAATATAAATTCTGAAGTTGCGTGTATTGTGGTTTTTAACAAACATAAATGTTATTAAAAATTCAGAATGCATAAAAATGTTTCTATTTGTGTAATCACTACAGAAGTAAATTATCAGGGCTGGGGATGTGGCTCAAGCGGTAGCGCGCTCGCCTGGCATGCGTGTGGCCCGGGTTCGATCCTCAGCACCACATACCAACAAAGATGTTGTGTCCGCCGAGAACTAAAAAATAAAACATTAAAAAAAATTCTCTCTCTCTTTCTCCTCTCTCACTCTCTCTTTAAAAAAAAAATAAATTATCAAACACATTGACACATGCAAATCCATGATATTTACTTACAGACTAATGAAAAGAATATCAGTCATGTCAAATAAACTTTTAAGTCATATTATTTAACAGACATTTAATTTTTGTATTAAGATAATTATGCAGCAAAATTGAAAAACATAAAATATGAATTGATAATTATTTATTAAAGGAGAATTAATATCAGAAATCATTTTAAGTGAGTAACAAAACCAATCAATTCTTGAATCAGAAATTATTTTCTACATAAATATTTTTTACATATAGTTAGCTTAGTGATAAACATATTTTTTGGGGGGGCAGGAATGCTTCCCTGTTTTTTATAGTCCCTCTTAGCTTCTGTCTTTGCTTTTCCTCACCTTTTCTGACTGCTCTTCTGTTTCACACATTTAGAGGATTGATGCACTGGTTTCCTTAAATCACTGAGAATATGGAAATCATTTCATGCTAGTAATTAAATGAGTACATCCATTTTTTCAAACTAAAAAGAAGATAAAGTCATTCATGAAGGGTACATTTTATTTTATGCAATGTATGTATCAATAAAGTGAGTCTAGAAATGAAAAAAATGTAGACAAATTTGACCTTGAGTCAACAAACTTGGGAAGGCCTGCAGCATACTAAAAGAGGCAAGGCCTTGAAGTCATATATTCACGGGGCTCCAGACTTTCCTTATTTGACAGTTAATCTTATCTCTGAGTCTTTATTATCTCACCACCAAAATAAGCAATGATGGTTATACCTCAGATTGACTGTGAATAACAATTTCATGTAGAATATGTTTCATATACACTGTTCTTAGGAATGAGTCTCGTTATCCTTCTGTGATATACATTTTGATTCTATATGATGATTGGCATGATGTTGATTTTCTACTGATGACATTGGGAATTTTTCTCAATCAAAATAATGTTTCTCCATTAAGTATAAATTATGCTTTAATTAGTATATTTTAATATTTACCCATGCTAAAACTATAGTACCAAAATGGTCCAACCTTTGAATTATGTATTTGCTGTTTTGTTTTCAAGTAGGTTGGATGAATCTTGACTCTCAAGAGATTACTTGATATCCAGCATTCTGTACATTGGTTCATGGCAGAGATTTTGTTGGCTAATGATAACTAGCTTCTACTTACTCATTCATTACTTTAAACAAGTTCATGTTTATGTCTTAGAATTGTATATCAAGGTGTCTCTCAAAGAGTTATACCATTCAACACATGAATATTGATGGAAGCAGAAAATACAGGCAAATATGCATGAATGCACACATGTGAGAGAATATTCGGGAATCTTACAATAAAGTATTCATTAAAGTTGGAAATTGCTGCAGTCTTTAACATTTGAACAAAGTTTAATAAGACATTTAAGTATTCCATATAAATTGCATAGATTTTCATTTTCTTAGGCTATCCCATTTTCCAATAAAAATCACCACTGTGACCCATCTTGCATCATTAACTGACATCTAAAATTCATCTGCTGGTGCGATAATAAATAGCCTAGGGGAAGGCTATATGAGAGTGCATAGCACATTAAATAAGCTTCTGAACACAGAGAACTGATAATTTTATACTTTCTTAGAGAACAAATTGTTTTAAAGAAATAAACAAGTATAAAGGTAGGTAATGAAAACTATATCTGGGAAAGAATGATACTCTGGAATACATTTTAGTGATTTTTTTTGAAATATTACCTTATCCCTGACTATGTTTTTCTAAATTATTTCTTAGTACACTTTTTCCAAAGATACAAAATAAAAGAACCAAAAATGTTAAACAAAATAAGTACATTTTAAATTAGTATCTTATGAATATGCAAAGGTAACTTACAAATAGGATCCTTTTTTATGTTATTCCTTTTTTTTTAACAAAGAGGGCTTTTAAATAACTGTTGGACTAGGAGCCATGTGAATAGAATTTTTTTTGAAAGATGATAAAAAAAAGTATGTTATTTTCAGTTCATGTGTGTTAATCAGAGAGTGAACACATTTTGGAAGTAAGAAGGTAAAGATAGAAAATAAAATATTTCTATCACTAAACTCTTAAAATTACATAAGCACGTTATTCTTGAGATGCCTAACATCTTGTATGCAATATTTTATTTCCTTAAACTCTTAGACTGTCCACAGCCTACTTGTGCTAGGGCACTTGGATAGATTCCATGAGACCAAAATGTACCTAAAGACAGCACAACAATAGACAAGGTTTACTAAAAAACGCTATGTAAAAGGCCTAGCAGTGACAGTCTGGACAGAGAACACCTCCGTGCACCACAGTGCTTCACCAAGTTAAAACCTCTGTTCCTTACAATATTACTCCAGAAAATGGCTTTTCCATCCTTCATGATACTGGTTCAGTGGCAACCAACTGGATGGGAGGTGATTATCACCTTCACAGTGCCCTTAATTCTGTACCAACTACCACAGGATATGGCTTTTATAAACTGGGCTACAGATGCAGTGATGTCACTAGCTTAGCTTGCTTTGTCCTACTCTATGACCAGAATCCCAAGGAACTTAAAATACAAACAAAAAAATAAAGCTTTCTACAGATAGTACAAACTTGGCCCAATACCTGGCATACATAAGAGTAAGCCTTGTCCCCTGAGCTATTATTTATCTGGGCATTCTGGTCCAGACATACTCTCATTGTTCCCCTAATATGGTGAGGTTCTTGTGAATGGAGTGGGGCATTTTAGGGAGAGAGTGTTTTGCTTTACTCCTTTTTTATTTTTCAAAGATGTTAGTTAGTTACTAATATTTCATTGTATAGACAATTTGCAGAAGGCCTTGAAGGTGTAAGTGGTAGAGCTGTAAATAAAATCCAGAAACATATCACCAGAGTTTATACTATTAAACCTAGGAATTATCATATAATATTAATAATTGAAAGGGATGAAAATAAAATAAATTGAATAATTTGGCTGAAAAAATCCAACCTGATATTTCTGTATAAGGATTTGTGAAAAAAGAAATTTTTGATTTTATGTTTATAAAATGTTTATAATGTTATTCATCATATATAGAGTATAAGAACATAAGTATAGAATATAAGCAGAGGACAGCAAGTTAAATCAATTTTTTCTATGCCATACAGCGTTTGTATAAAAATTTAGAAATCTTACTATCCATCAAAATTCTTTTGTATCTGTATTTGTATGCTTCTTGTTTGAAACACTGAAATTGATTGGAATGTAATGTTGATGGAGAATAGGAAAGAAAGACAGAATATTGATTGAAAAACTTCATAGTATATCCTCACATGACTTTACTGATGAATGATAAATTCTTTTGTAAGTATTTAAATCAATCACATTGTCCAGTTATACATCATATCCCATGGCAATCTATTCTACGTACTATAAAATATTCTCTAGGAAAATAGTGGATATCATTTCAAAATGGATTATCTACTTTTAATTAAAATTAAAAAGACGTTTAATTAATTTAATTGGGAGTGATGCAATATTCACTATTCTCTAATTTGGAAAAAAATAAAACTTTCAAATGAACTATTTGCTTAAAATTTATATTTGTTCATGTAGTAGAAATTTTGAATGCAAAATATGAAACAGGATCCAAAGAAGATATATTTATTTAAGAAAGTACTATATTAGAGTTTTTTACTTTTTAACATTCTTGAAAGTAAATATATAAAATATCTTACTAGAGTTTGCATTAGTTTGAGAACATTTGGGCAATCATATATATAACCAAGTAATACTTATTTACTTATTTTAAGAATTATTCATTGTTTATTATTATTATTAAGAAATTGGCTTGTACAAAAGAGGGCACTGGGTGGCTAAACAAGTCCCAAGTATACAGGGCAGGACTTGTGTAAGACATGATTATGAGCAGTTGGCAACCACACAGGAATAAGAGAAATCTAATGTGTTCTAGGAAAACCCAAATCCTCTTATAAAGATTTTCAACTGATTTAGCAATGTTTGCCAAAAATAATCTCCCAAATGATTCAGTTGAACACTCCCAGGATAATGCCCTTACTCAAAGTTAACTAATTAGAGAATTTAATTACATCAAAATCATTCTCCTTTGGTCATACAACCACATCACAGAAGTAAATTCTATCATATCATACCCACGTTCAAACAGAGGGAAGTAATAAAGAGCACATTCAAGGGGAACAGGAATCTAAAGTGTCATTTGAATATCCCATCTACACAGGATGCCAAGATTGTTCAGTGTTAGAGAACTTATCATGGTAATCAACTCTACTTTTAACCCAAAGAAGGAAAAAAATCATAAAATTTGTTCTTTAATTTTTAAGAATTTGAAACTTTTTGTTTCCTTGATTGAACCCAGAGATATTTTACCACTGAAGGCACATCTCCAGTCCTGTTTATTTTCATTTTGAGAAAAGTTCTGAATAAGTTGCTTAGTCTTGCTAAATTGCTGAGGCTGGACTTGAATTTTCTATTGTCCACATCAAGAGTTGTTGAAAACGAAGGGGTATGCCCCTAAACCTGGCAGTATTTGATAAATTTTAATAAAAGAAAATTTTAATCATTTGCAAAATAAATAATTTCAGTTGTTACCTGAAATATAAATAGTCCTGGTTGTGTTGTACTATAATTAAGCAATTCCAGCCAGCAAACTGGAAGACCTCAGACAATGGAAACAAAAGGAAATTTATAAAACTAGAAATCCCACTTCTTCATATATATTTTAGATAAATCCTCACAAATATCTTTCATATAAGCAATGATGTTTACTTTGTTTATGGTAGCAGGACTTTAACAACTATATGTTTTTACCCATCACAGAGGAAATAGGTGGATAAATTGTTTATGAATACAAGAGTTAGAAGAAATAAAACAAAGCAAGGAAATATGTTAAATTTTCTCAAGAATAAAAGGAAAAACAAATTTTTATCAAATTATAATTTATAAAATTAATACACTTATTCAAAATAATGCACATTTTATAGTAATTCATATAGATATGAAAAAATATTACACACTGTCATTAAAAAAAGACACTAAAAAGATAGATTCACTAAATGTATCTTATCCCCAAAGAGATTCTGGAACTTAAAAAGGATAGTAGGTAAAATCTAAGGAAATCTGAATAAGGTCTGAAATTTATTTAAAATAATTCATTAATATAATTTCATCAACTATGAGCAAATGTACCATACTTATTTAAGATAGTAGTAGCAGGAAAACAGGATAAGGGGGGCATACAGAACATATTTGCAATTTTTTTATGTATCTACTTTGATATAAAATGTTATTAAAAGTTTAAAGATAAGCCTTATTTCTATCTTTTTCAAAAGATTATCAAAATAAATTATACTTCATAATATTAAAATAACAGTGCAGCAATACTGAATTACTATAGTGCTATTTTTGTCTTAATAATGAATTACTATTTTGAATATCTACTTATAATGATATTAAAATATATATTTCCTTAAAATAATCAATGTGCTTATGCATTTATTCCTATTATATAAACAAGTATAGGAAATCTTAGATATTAAGTGATTCTCATAAAATAAATAAAATTCCCCAAATAAGATAATGTGAATAGATGACAGGTGGGCCTAGAGTTCTTCATCTTCATGCACTGGGACATCTGGGCTGAATCTAGAGTAGCAATAGTCAGTCTTGGCAGAATACTATAGCATGCCATAACATTACTTTTATTTACTATATATCCCATTATATAAAAAAGATTAAAAGGAATTACATTATTCCTATGCATATAACATATGAAAAATTAAAATCAAAGACAAAACAATCAAAATCATTCTTCCAGTCAAGTGTTTATATTCATAATGTCACTGCTTGCAAAAATAACTATGGACATAAAAAAGAAAAACTTTTAAATGGCTTAGGACTAATATCCTTTTGTCTGGATCATGTGTGAATTGTCTCTCTTTGTATTCCCCCAAATTTAAAGCAAAAATCGAACTTCATCCCACATAGTGAATATTGATTACCAAGGCTCCCTTGCAGCTATACCAATGAAATGAGACTTAGATAACTCAGAAACGTCTGAAGGGGAACTGGAGACTTCTGACAATCAGAAAGGAGGGGTGCAAAGATGTAGCAACCACATATATTTTCCATAGTCAAGACTTGTATTTGCATTGTCTGGTGTCCTGTCTCAGTAGGGTCAATGGGGACACAGAATTATCACCTAAAAAAGAAAGCAGTCTTGCTTTTATGAAGAAATTTGTTGTAAGCTATAAAACTAGTGATTTGGCCATTAGTTTCCTTTTTTTGTTTCCTTTTTTACTGAAGCCTGAGGAGAAAGATAGCAGACACAATTGGAAACAGAAGATATAATGCAATGAAGATTTCTCCCTTAGTACAGTAGAAGTTACAGAGTCAGCAAATATCAGTTTCTGCCTTTCTGATTGCCTAATGGTTTCTGCCTCTCACATATTACCTTTGAAGCCTAAAGGGGCAGAGCAATTAGAAACATCACATGCAATATTTTGCCATATCATTTTATTCTTCTATTATAAAAAATGTTGTCTTTTCTTTTATGTGTATCAGAATGAATTTTCTAATGATGAAAGCCTGTTTTAATAATCAAATCTTTCAAGCCAGTGATGATTCAACTGCTGACTATTTGATCTTGTCAGTTTGCCAGAATGTTTTAAAAAATGAACAGCACATTTTCAGATCATTATAGAGGAGATTTTAGGTTGATGGCATGATATTTTATCTTCAAATGGAGAAAATGCCCAAGAGTAAGCAATTTTCAAAATGTATAGCCCAACAAAGATAGGAACATATGAAAGGATTGTTACACTGAAGTATGATGAATAGTTTCTAGCTTTTCTGATTAATGGACTGTTCAGAAAGATGTGCATCTGGGAGCACTGAGTTTAAAATTAAATTCAAGGAATTCCTGAGTTCTAATTTCATATCTTCAAACAGTAGGACTCTGTAATTTATGCAAACTCTGATGGATTTTTTTAAAGCTGCATTTAAGATGAGCAGTGTCAATTTCACAAAAGAATAATAGTGAAATTTCCATGCACTCATTACTTCATAGAAGCAACTGAAAAGGGAAAATGAAGTCATCTACTCATTTCCCATTCCAAAAATACAGCATTTTAAAATTTTGAGTTATATTTGTACATCCTAAGATCTTTCCATATATAAGAAGTATTTTAAAGCCATATTGTAACATTGCCAAAATTTTTCAAAATTTTACATAAGTAATTACACTTTATGATTTATTAATTGAATGTGATATTACTTAAATATCACATTTCTAATAATAGAGATTCACTAGGACATGATTAAAACATGCTTATGATGCTAACTACTCTGGAGTCTCAGGTGGGAGAATTACCTGAGCCCAGGAGTTGAGAGACCAGCCTGAGCAATACAGCAAAACTGCATATCAAAAAGTAAAGACATAGAAATAAAGGTTCATATAATCTTGGTTCTATTTGTATTCTGTATATATCAATTTAGACATAGCAATGTAAAACAAAAATAAAAATTGTCAAAAATTTTTCTCTTAAAATTAATGTATTAGGAATCCTATGAAGACATAAAAATTTAGGAAGAATGAACATAAATACATGCAAAAATTTAAAGAGTTTGGAGGAGATGAAAATATTATGTAATGTATTTATTTTATGGGGCAAAAGAAGGAATTAAACAATAGAAAGAAATAACATCAACAAAAAGTCTGTCATGATGCATTATAAATTCAAGATTCATTCCTTCAGAAAATATAAGACAACTTCTTGACTAAGTTTTGATTGAGGAAAATTGTCATACATTATTATTCCAAAAGAGTAATTATGAAATATGAGTGAAATCTAAAATAAGAAAGTGAATATTTTTATCTATTTTAGTTTATTATTTACTGAAAAGTAAGTCATAGACTATTCATTAAACTCAATAGATTTGTAAATAAGAAAAAATATAGTGGGAAATTATATAGTCTTTTATTGCCAAGCACAAATATTAAACCAATAAGATTTTAATACATATATACAAACATATGAAGATAAATTAAAATGATCATATTGTATAATACATTTTTATGGAAAAAATCATTACACTTATTAGACAGTAGAAATGATTTAGTTAATAACAGAAAAACAGTCACAGTAATAATTGTTTTAGAAAAAAGAAAACTATGTAGTTTTTGGAAAGTTGGTGAGTTTGGTGGAGAGTTCATACCTTGGTGGAGAGTTCAGATCAAAAATGTAGCAGCAGACATCTAAAGTGACTTCCCAAAAGAGTGTGATGGAAACACATAGATAGAAATCATACATGTATGTTACCTAGAACTGCACAAAAAGCAGAGGAAAATAAAAGTGCCTCACAGACTAGAAAGGAGGGAATCATGAATGTTTTTTTTTTTTTCTCTTGGAGCTGCATCTGAGAGCCAAGTGTGCAGAAGGGACACATGATACTGAATCACTGTAGTGCCTATGATCTCTTGAACCCAAGATGCTAGAGCTCTACTAACACACAGGAACTGAAAGTAAGAAGAAAGTGTTGGGCAGAAACATGAATATGAGAGAGAGTATAGAAGCAATACCCTGCAATGGAGGCAGAAAATATGAAAAAACAAAGCTGATTGATTATAGAATGTTATATGGGGAAAACAAGACAGAAAAGAACACTACAAAATTCAAAAGGTGTTTTGAAAATTTTTCAAACTAAACACTCAAGAAAATTAATATCATATGGAAAATGAACAACAAAAATATTGAGATAAAATATTTTGTAAAAACAATATGCAGGTACAGGCATGGTGGCAGGAGAGACTAAGGCAGGAGGATCATGAGTTCAAACCTAGCCTCAGCAACTTAATGAGGCACTCAGCAACTCATGGAAGCTCTGTCTCAAAACAAGATATAAAAAGGGCTGGTAATGTGGTTCAGTGGTTAAGCACTCTTGGATTTAATCACAGGTACCAAAAATAAAATAAAAAAATTAAAAAGCAGGAATAGAATTATTTCCCTTCAGAACATGAAAGCCTACTATAAAAAGACCTCACAAAACAGATACAAGAGCTGTTACAATGGGTGAGGTGGCACATGCTTGTAATCCCAGCCTCCACTAAGTGAGGTGCTAAAAAACTCAGTGAGACCTCGTCTCTCAATAAAATACAAACTAAGGGCTGGGGATGTGGCTCAGTGGTCGAGTGTCCCTGAGTTCAATACCTAGTACCAAAAACAAAACAAAACAACATTGGTTTGATCATTAATGATTAAAAATGTTAATAAAATGATAAAAGTCATGAAGAAACACAAAAATGAAAAAAAGAATGTTGTAACAGATTTCATAAAAGAATCAAATCAAATATATCGATATTTGTAAAAAGTCATGAGCAAAATTTAATTTTAATCATTATTGATTTGTGTAATGTATTTTATATTGGTTTCAAAAATGGTATGTTCATATCATACCTATTTTCTGGTCAATTGATTATTGAGGTGACTAATGGTGCCACAAACTGTTCAGAATTTATGGACTAGTCTGATATTTATTTTTCACCGGTATAAACATCTCTGATACTATTTTCTTTACACTACCTCTCAGTGTTATTAAGTAGAAATGAAAAATAGCATATGCACATATTAAACTTTGTATAATATACATTATAATTCAGCAGCATGCCATTCTGCCAGAGTGTTCCAAGAATCCTTCTCCTCAACTGGACTGAAGTCATCATGAGCTGGGTCTATCTAATTCTGTGCATATTTTTGGTGTGATACTCAAATCACATGCATTTTTAGAAACTGAATATAAAAGATGCTTTCACTGAAATTTATGTTTAAAACTTAATTCTTAACTCTTATATTTTGTGTTTATTTGGACAGTTTGATCTTATGACTTATTTTTATAGACAGGGCTAAAACATATAATAAAGAATAGATTTTTATAGTTCTGTGTAGTAAATTCTGAGATGTAGTGTATAAAATTACACAGGAAAGATATATTTTATCTATTGCGACCACATGAATTGACAGAAGAGGGTACACTGTCTACACTGTCTTTGAATTTATAACTAACTGATTGTGGTCAAAAAGATGATATTGATTTTAAAATATTAGCAAGTCAGAAACATAAAATTTTCCTTCTAATTTGGACAATTGTCAAGATATGATTCCAAGTAGAATCTGAACAGAAATTATCTTATCTTTCACAAGTATAATTCAGCTATTTCATGCCATTAATATTGGAATTTATATTATGTGCATTCTTTAGAAATAAGTGTATACTCAAGAAGTTCAATTGTATAGAACTGCTGCTAAGTATTTTAGTACAATATAGGAAGTTGTGACCTGTTTGTTGCATGTTTCTTTTGATAACAATATTTTCTTTCAAAATCAATTATTTGTGAATCTATTATAGTAAAAAAAAGTGGGAGTTACACTGTACAGAAAATGTGGTTAGTTTTTAATACTTTAAATGTATTGGTATGATTACATTTTGTCTTTTCATATAAGGGCAAAGTACACTTGTTTTGTATTGAATCTGTTGCCTGTGTGAAATTTATAGAGACAAGAAAACATAGCAATATTCAAGCAACTCTTTTCACAGTAAACAAATATTAGTTGCTACAGCTACCATTCACTTTTAAAGTTTCTTCCACTGAAGCTAAGCAGACATACATTATGAAATGAAACCATATATTTACATATTTAATTCTATTTTGCAAAGTTCAAAATGTCATTAGATTAAAAGTAACAAATACTATACTTGTTGACTATGGAGAGTTTTAGTATTTTAATTAGACAAAAGAAAAAGTTGGAAATATAACTATTGTTCTTTGAAAAATAAAAACTTAGATGATAAAACATTATGCATTTTTCAACCAAAATTATAATAAAGCTAAATAAAAGGAAATGTATAGCATCTCTAGTAAATTCTGAAAGCACTATTATTTAGAATTATATAGGAAAGAATGACTATAGAACTAACATTTTAGTTTGTATTTTGCTAAATTTATGCCCATTATAATATTCAAATAGAGGCAGAAAGATTAAATCTTTCCTATATTTTCATATACTTTAAGAATTTAGTTCCCATTTTGAGAAACTTCAGATAACACACTCTAAAAGAAGACATTTATTATTTATTGCACTTTATTTAAATACTGAAGATTTTATAAATTAGGATTTATAGGGACATTTGGTGAACCTATCTTTCAATCTGGGATATTTGTAATAAAAGAGAAAACATTGGGCTAAATCCTGTTATCTACTGAAGAAGACACTTTGATTAGCTCTCTCATCCTTTTCTACCTGGGGAGTTTAAAAAGCTAAAACTATTTTTTTTTTCAAAATCCCTTGTCCCTGAGTGAAGTTGTACCAATTAGAGATACTAATACAAGATTTGGATAACAGAAATTAAATAGAGAATTTTCCTTGTTCATGGCAGCTGATTCACAAATCCCCAAAATGAAAGTGTTTGCAGCAGTTAGATAATACATTTCTCTGTGCAGTCTTGTGGATTGCAGGTGTAGGGCAGTTCTGGCAGTGGCTGCAGTGGGAGTAGTAACAGGGGAGGTCCCCTGACATTTAGATCAAAGCTCATAAATCAGATATTGAAAGCAAATATTCAGTGTCTACCTTCTTAATTCTGATCTGGCCCTTCAAAAGGTTTTATAGTCATTGTATTTAATTCCTATACCTTAAAACAGAGGATTTTTCCTTATATTAAACCTTTCTCTAGGAGTGGGAATGTTAGATAAAATGATAATATACATTTAGTTTTTGAAGATCCTCCAAACTATCTTCCACAATAGTTGTACTAATTTACAACATCACCAATTTGTAAGAGTTTTCCTTTCTCGACATCCTCTCCAGAACTTACTTTTTTGGTTATATTTTTTGTTTTTGTTTTATTTTTAATAATAGGCATTCTAAATGGATTGAGGATGTAGTTGTATATGATTTCCCTTATGATTAGTGAGTGCTATTGAGCAGTTTTTCAAATATTTGTTAGTAATTGCATTTTATTTTGGGAAATGTTCATAGTTTTAGCCCAAGTTTTAACTAGGTTATCATAATTATTGTATTTTCTATTAAATGCTTGAGTTCCTTAGGTATTCTGAATATTAATTCCTTGTCAGGTATATAATCTGCATTTTTTACTCATTCTGGGTTTTGAACAATGTTAAAAAGATACCTGAACAACTGTGTTTATTGAAGCACTATTCACAAAAGCCAGTGTTGTGATGGGTGACTGAATTATGGTCCTTGAGCTGTCTAGTGACACATGTGATGCATCTTCTGGGAACTTTCAGAGTGAGGGTGCTGATTGATTGCCCAGTTGCTATGACATTTCCCTGTTCAAAAGGAGGATCTATGCTAGCCACAAAATTATCAGTTCTTGACCTAAATTTCAAATACCAGTTATCCAGGGATAGAGAATTATGGGAACAAGCTGAGAATTATAATTGGGCTGCTAGTATCCAAACCTGTTTCTGTTTGCTTTGGAGAAACTTTCTCACAATAAGTCCTTTCATGTTGAAACCTATATAATAAAGGCTACCAATCAAGAAAAAGTCCAGTACTGGATGGATATACAGCTGAGTTCTATAAGACCTTTAAAGAAGAACTAATACCAATACTCATAAATTTAATTCAGGAAATAGAAAAAAAAGGAAGCACTTCCAAACTCATTCTATGAGGCCAATATCATCCTGATTACAAAACCAGACAGAGACACATCAAATAAACAAAACTTCATACCAATATCTCTAATGAACATAACTGCAAAAATTCTCAATAAAATTCTGGCTAATCGAATACAGAAACTTATCAAAAACATAGTGCACCATGTTCAAGTGAGATCACCCCAGGGATGCAAAGTTGGTTACACATATGGAAATCAATAACTGTAAATTTATCAAATCAAGAGACTTAAAGATAATAAGCATATGATCATCTCAATAGATGCAGAAAAAATATTCCACAAAATACAGCACCCCTTTATGTTTAAAAGACTAAAAGAAGCTAAAGATAACAGGAACCTATTTCAACATCCTAAAAGCTATCTATGCTAGCCCAAGGCCAACATCATTTTAAATAGAGAAAAATTGAAGGCATTCCCTCTAAATACTGGAAAAAGGCAAGGATGCCCTCTTTCACCACTTCTATTTTACATAGTTCTTGAAACATGGGACAGAGCAATTAGATGGATGAAAGAAATTAAAGGGATACAAATAGGTAAAGAAAAACTCAAATTAGCACTATTTTCTGTTGATATGATTCTATACCTAAAGACCCAAAAATTTCACCAGAAAGCATTTAGAACTAGTAAATGAATACAGCAAAGTAGCAGGATATAAAATCAACACCCGTAAATCAAAGGCATTTCTGTATATTGGTGACAAGTGCTCTGAAACAGAAATGAGGAAAAATACCGCATTTACATAGCCTCAAAAAAAATACAATATTTGAAATTCAACCTAATGAAGGAGGTGAAAATGAAAACTACGTAACACTAAAGAAAGAAATTAAATAAGACCTTAGAAGATGGAAAGATCTCCCTTGTTCTTGGATAGGCAGAATTAATATTGTCAAAATGACAATACTACCAAAAGAAATATATAGATTTAATGTGCAATTCCAATCAAAATCCCAATGGAATTCTTCATAGATATAGAAAAACCAGTCATGAAATTCATCTGGAAAAAATAAGAGACCCCTGTTAGCTAAAGCAATCCTCAGCAAGAAGAGTGAAGCAGGTGACATCACTATACCAGACCTTAAACTATACAATAGAGCAATAGTAACACAAACAGCATGGTATTGGCACCAAAGTAGACTTGTAGACCAATGGTACAGAATAGAGGACACAGAGATTAACACACATAATTACAGTTATCTTATATTTAACAAAGTTAACAAAATCATACATTGGAGAAAAGATAGCTTCTTCAATAAATGATGATGGGAAAACTGGAAATCCATATACAACAAAATGAAATTAAACCCTTACATTTCACCATGCACAAGACTCAGCTCAAAGTGCATCAAAAACCTAGGAATTAAACCAGAGACACTGACTCTATGAGAAAAAACAGTAGGCCCAAATTTCCATTATGTCAAATTAGGCCCCAAATTCTTTAATATGACATCTATAGTGTAAGAATTAATATCAAGTATCAATAAATGGGATAGATTCAAACTCAAAAGCTTCTTCTCAAAAAAAGAGACAATCAGAGGGGTGAAAAGGGAGCCTACATATTGGAATAAAGTTTTACCACAAGCACATCAGAGAGAGCACTAATCTGTAAGATATATAAAGAACTCAAATATCTTAACACCAAAAAAATAAATAACCCAGTCAATAAATGGATCAAGGAACTGAATTCTCAGAAGATAATATACAATCAATCAACAAATACATGAAAAATGTTCATCATCACTAGCAATTAGAGAAATGCAAATTGAAACTAAGATTTCATCTCACTTCAGTCAGAATAACAGCTATTATTAATACAAACAACAATAAGTGTTGGAGAGTATGTGGGGTAAAAGGCACACTCATACATTGCTGTTGGGTCTGCAAATTACTGTAGCCAATATGGAAAGCGGTGTGGAGATTCTTAGAAAATTTGGAATGGAATCACCATTTGATCCAGCTATCCCACTCCTTGAATATACCCAAAGGACTTAAAAACAGAATACTACAGGGACACAGCCACATCAATGTTTATTCAGCACAATTCACAATAACTAAACTGGAAACAACCTACATGCCCTTCAGTAGATGAATGGATAAAAAAATGTAGTACATGTACAATGGCATATTACTCAGCAATAAAATAGAATAAAATCATGGCATTTGCAGGTAAATGGATGGAGTTGGAGAATATTATGCTAAGTGAAGTTAGCTAATCCCCAAAACACAAATGCAGACTTTTTCTATGATTTAAGGATGCTGTTTCATAATGTGGTTGGAATGGGTGGCATGGGAAGATTAGATGAACTCTAGACAGGGCAAGGGGAGAGAGAGGAAGGGAGGGGATATATGGGGATAGGAAACATGGTGGAATGAGATGGACACCATTACCCTAAGTACATGTATGAAGACATGAATGGTGTGGCTCTCTTTGTGTACAATCAAAGATATGAAAAATTGTGCTCTGTATGTGTCATATATTACAAATTAAAATATAAAAAAAAGAAAGATGAAAATGATTTTTTTAAAAAAACTATATATTAAGCATGCTGGGCTGATTCAGGTCACTATCTCCCTACCAAGGTGTAATAGACCTCTGAGCCCCAGATTTTCTCTATTTGTGCATCTGTTTGTCTTTTATTCATTCCCTAATTTACCCATAAGGTTTCCTGAATTAATGGCTATGCAGGTTGTGGCAAGCCAGGATATGTAATAAACCTAAATGTCTATCAACAAGAAACATGGATAAAGGGAATATGGTATATAAGGACAATGTAATCTATTCAGGAATTTGTAATTCTATTTAGGAATTTGAAATTACAGGATTATTGACAAAGATTGGCTAGCATATTAAAGAATGAAACAGTATACTCAGTTATGGCACAATCTAGAATTCAACAACTTCCTTGCTGGAAAGCTGGAAAGCAAAACGTGGTACAAAAAAAAAAAAAAGTGTACAAAAAAGACCTTGATCACTTAAGATTGTATACAGCATGTTAATGAACTGGAAAACAATATCACTAAAATGTTAAATCTCTACAATATTTTGTATTTGTTTATTTATAATCACATTGGAAAAATTATAACTGACATGCTGAATATAATATTTATATGCAAATACAAATAAACTAAAATAATCAAAGTAATCTTATAAAAGAACAAAGTTGAAAGAGTACAATACTTGACATCAAGACTAACAATAATGCTGTAGTAATTAAGACAATGTAATTCTATGATAAGAATTGACAAATTGATCAGTGCAACAGAAAAGAGATTATAGAAGCAAATAACTGTTACTATGGTCATTTAATTTTTTTGGCAAAGATAGCAAATCAGCTAATTTAGAAGGTAAAGTATTTGCAACAGTGAAACAGAAATTACAGGATGTTAATATTGTTAAAATATGAAAATAAACCTCTACCATGCACCATATAAAAATAATTTGAGATATTTATTTACCTCAAAATGAAATCTAAATCTGTAAAACCTTTGTTGACAAACATAGGACAAATTCTTTGCCTCAAAATGGGTAAATACATCTTAGGAGGGAGAAAGAATCATACATAAATAAAAAAATTGACAAATAGCCTAAATAGAATTAAAAATGTTTGTTGTCAAAATTCTCCACTAAGTGAGTGAACAAACAAGCAACAAGCTGAGGAAGTTATTTCTGGATCATATATCTTACAAATTTGATTTTCAGATTGTAGAAAGAATATTCATGACTCATGGGAAAAAGACAAAACAGAAAAAGAATGCAATGCCATAAAAATAAATAAAAACTTGAGCAGAAATACGTAATGAAGACACAAATTTCCAATAAGTATGTGAGCTTTTCAAAATCACTTGCCATTAGGAAAATGAAAAGTAAATCATAAAGAGATATCACTACACACCTGCAAGAAAAACTAAATGCCAAATGTTTTCTTTGATATAAGAAGGCTGATTCATAGTGGGATAGGGAGAGGGAGCATGGGAGGAATAGAGAACTCAAGAAAGGGCAGAGGGATTGGAGGGGAAGGGAGGGGACATAGGGTAATTAATGGTGGTGAAATGTGATGATCCTTATTATCCAAAGTATAGGTATGAAGACATGGATTGGTGTGAATATAATATGTATACAACCAGAGATATGAAAAATTATGCTCTATGTATGTAATAAGAATTGTAATCCATTCCACTGTCATTTATAAATAATAATAAAAAGAATGTCTAGCATTTAAAATATTTGCAAAACCAAATGCTGTTAAACATATAACATAGCTGAAATTTGGAAAAGACTTCTAGTCATCTTTCATGTCTATTAAGTTGCTTTTCTTGCATGTTTTGAAAATATTTATAATAATGTGTATAAGATAAAGTAGAAAAGAAAAAACAATAATCATAAAATTAATTGGAAGTTGTGATTCTGGAATTGGGAAATAACTTCAATAATAGTGTTTTAAGCCTAATAAAAATTAGATAATTTTTCCTTTTATAATATGGAGAATTGACAAATAATATTCTGACAGAGTAGCAAAAACTTTAGGGAAAATGAAGACAGGAAGGTGCTGAAAATGCATAACCAAAATTTAATAAAATGGATCACAGAGCAGCCCAAACAGAAAATAAGGAAGAATCTGAGGTCAGACCAGAAAAAACTATTGAAACTGGAAGAATAAAGTACAGAAAATACAGAGTCCTGGTTAATTAAAAGGTATATGAGATACAGTGCAAGGGTTTAATGTACAAGTAAAATGAGAAGAAAGAGAATATAATAAAACACAGAATTTCATATACTCTACTTTCTTCCACAAAATATAAACACTAAATAACTTTTATCATTTTTAAAGATAAAACATGTCAAATGATAGTAAACATCAAATAAAAAACCAGTGTTTTTTTATAATAATGATAATAATAATAATAATGAACATAGTTGGAAAAAAAACAGTGTTTTCAAGAGTGTGTATTATTAACAATGGCAAATTTTTCAGAAATAACTGATTATTATGACTTGAATATTATTTGCTGTTATTTATATGTTTCAATATTTTGAATTCACATTGTATCATTTTACTCTCTCTACATATTTTATGACCCTTACAGGCCATAGTTGTATATCTTTAAATACCTAAAGTTTCGCATATATTTTATACCATGCAGACTCTGAATAAATATCAGTGGAAATATTTAGCATAATATATGAAAGATGAACATGTATGTTCTGTACATGAATGATTTCAAACCCAGATAAACACACAAAGAATATGCAGAAGGGTTTTTTGCAGGCCTATTCCTAGTAGTAGAAAACTGAAAAAATGAATTTAAATGTCCCCTTGTAGAAATGGAAAATAAATAAATGAAATGATACATAAAATCCTTTATATTAAAATTCACATGGTAAAGAATAATGAGAATCCCCTACAGCTATAGTGAAGAAAATGACTTAATAACCAAACAAAATATTTAGAATAGAAGCTGGGTAAAATGCAATATGATTTAATTTCTGTAAAATTTAAAAATAGACCTAATTCATCACTGTGACGTCCAGATTCAAGGCTACAGTAGAGCTGAGGGTAGGGAGATGGGAATATGGCAGAATGACTGAATATTGTGACTCAGCTAATATTTTGTTGTTTTTGAAAAGCCATTCTGTCAGTTAGCCTTTGGCTAATTCCCAGATTTCAAAAAAAAATTGATTTTGAAAATTTCTGGCAGTGTTGTCGTGTTTCTATGGAGAAGCATATGTTCTGAGGTCCTTACCCCACCATTCCAAAGCAGTTTAAAGCACCAAGCTTGGGGCATGTTTGTTTAGAAGAAATAGAGAAACCAGAAAACAATTAGATGGTGGAGAGTAAGCAGAAAAATAAGGCACACTGCATTTTAAAACCCACCTTAGAATGACTTAGAAACTTTTGAAATCTAGTATTCCTTTCTGTATTCTAACAGAGCATTGGTTTCATATTTTATTCTGGCAGATTTTATTAGCCAAGTTTCTACACTATGTAATTAACGAGCCATTTACATCAAAAATTGCTTCTGTGATTATTATGAAATGAAAAGATACTCCCTTGTTGATTAAATTTGTTGTCTTGTTTTAATTCTGTTTTCCCCCTTAGGCCACTATCAGTGTCAAATTTGTTTTATCCAAAAAGCATGACTACAGTGTTTCATCATGAAATATACATGATCATAAATAATAAAAAAAAGATATCAGAAGTTCATGTAAAATGTATATATATACTTATATTTAAGGCACAGCTCTATAACAAGTTCAGTATTATCTTCACAGATTTAGTAATTTGCTTGATTGATATAACACTCCAAAAATAACTAAAGATAGAAAGAGAAAATACATCCTTCAAATATTTCACAAATGCATTAAATAACTTAGTTTTTGAAGGATATGTTATTACAGAATATCTAGCCTATCTGTCACTTGTTTTCATATGGTAATAGAGAAGTACACTTTTTGGACTCATTACTCTTCTTTTTAAGACAGAATATAAATGTTAGGAAGTAAATCAGTTGCTATTGAAATATTCAGCTCATCACCATTTTATTTTAAGGAGAAGTATATATGAGTATACACATTTATTTATATAAGCATATACATACATATTTAAGAAAGATAATATGATATATATGTGTATCTATATAAACATGGTTTGCTGACTGTGTGTGTATGTATATATATATATATATATATATATATATATATATATATATATATATATAATGAGTAGGACTAAAAATCAAATTTCTACTTGTTGTTTGTACCTCAATCATTTTTCTTATATTCTTAGCAGGAGACATATTTTAAAGGATAAGCATTTCCTAGAGTATAATCATTGTCTTCACTTATATTATATCTAAATTTCCAGATATTAAAAGGTAAAATTATACAAATTTTGTTTTAGCAATTCTAGGAATATAGACAAGAAAATTAACTTATTCATCCAAACTGTATCCCATGGGTTCAAAACTACTACTTTCTTAACCATTACTATTTTTGCTGCAGATTTGTTCTGCAGATCAATAAATATGCTTTCTTTGTAATTCATAAATTCTAGATGCAGTTTTTCTCGCTGAAATGGTAAGCCACCCGCTTGTAATGATGTCAGTAGCATTAGTAGATACCAAGTTGAGGTGATATCAGGTCATCTCTAATAGGTTTAAACTGAAAGAACAAACTAGGTATTTCAGGTTTCACTAGATTTCTAAATAATTATAAATATAGTCTAAAGATTTTATAAGTGTTATATTCATTTTTGTTTTTATATCTTATGAAGTAAAATTTTCTAATCAAATTTTTCACTTATGACTGCTATATTCTTTTTTTTTTATTTGAACTATTTATCATGTAGTTTGGTAATTTCCCACTCACCACCACCCAAAAAACAGAAACAAAATATCAAAACCAAATGAAATACACACACACACACACACACACACACACAAATAAATAAATAAATAAACTGTACTTTTTTCATTTTCATGTTTGTCTTTTTATTAGGTGTTTAAACATACCATTTAATCTCTTTACAGTAATTAAAATATTTGAAATATGTCAATAATATATCTGTGATAATAAAAATTTCCCAAACCTCCCTAGAGGTTCTTGATATCTTACAGTTTAGTATTAAAAGATATCAGTTTTTTTATTATTATTGACAAAATTAGGAGAGAATGGGAAATTCTACAACTTTATATTATGTTTGATAGAATGAAAATACAATATAACACAGATTTCTAGGATTGGAAATAAAAATGATGGCTGGCAATTTCAACACTAAAAACCTCTCTCTACAGACTACTGTTCCAATTATGGGGTCTGCAATTTGTCTTTTTATTTTACAAAATATATGTCCTTAGATCTTACTTTCTGTCTGCTTAATCTAAAAATTAAAAAAAAATGAAGAACAGAGAATGGACTGAAGTTCTTCTTTTATTAATGGGTAGAATTTTTACTTTCCAAAGGTTCTTAATGAATTATAGCTTAAATTTTTTGTGAATCATACTAAATTATTTTGAATTTTCTGATCTGAGTTTCAAAAGCTTCAATTAAATTCTTTAGCTAAAGTTTAAATCATTTTTCTATCTGAATTAATAATATATTGGAGTGTTGATCCTATACTTTCTTCTAACACTTGCAGTGTTTCTGGTACAATTACTACATCTTTTATCTACTTTGAACTGATTTTTTTTTCCTTGGTGAAAAGTGTCTAGTTTCACTCTTCTATACATGGACATCCTGTTTTCAAGGAACATTTGTTTGAAAGGCTATCTCCTCAAAGGTATGTTTTTGATGTCTCTGTCATAGATCAGATGACTGTATTTATGTGGATTTCTATGTGTTTTCTTGTTTATTCCATTAGTCTTTATATTTTATTTTAAAGCCAATACCATGCTGTTTTAGATAGTATAGCTCTTTAGCATAATTTGAGTTCAAACATTGTGATGCCTTGAGTATTGTTCTTATTTCTCAGTATGGTTTTGGCTATCCTGGGTCTTTTATATTTTATTTTAAAGCCAATACCATGCTGTTTTAGATAGTACAGCTCTTTAGCATAATTTGAGTTCAAACATTGTGATGCCTTGAGTATTGTTCTTATTTCTCAGTATGGCTTTGGCTATCCTGGGTCTTTTATCCTTCCATATGAACTTCAGAACTCTTTTGTTTAGTTCCAAAAAGAATGCCATTAATATTTTGATTCCTTAATATATCTCCTAAAACTCAAGAAATTCAATAAGTGGGATGTCTCTGCACAGCATTGAAAAGCTCTGCATGGCAAAGAAAATAGTAAAAAGTGTAAAGGGGGAACCTACAGAATAGGGTAAAATCTATGCCAACTACTCTTCTAACAGGGGATTGATATGTAAAATTCATACATAACTCAACAAACCACCAAAAAAATCAATAAATGGGCAAATGAAGTAAACAGACATTTGTCAAAGAAAGAAATACAAATAGCTAATAAATATAAGAATAAAAGCTCAACCTCCATAGTAATCAGGGAAAGGCAAATCAAAATTTCTCTGATACTTCATCTCACTCCAGTTACAATATTAATCATCAAGAACAAACAAGAAATTACAAATGCAGTAGAATGAACAAACACAATTTTCCTATGATCATATATGAATACATCACCAGTGAAACTCCACATCATGTACAACCACAAGAATTGGACCCTAATTAGAATAAGTTATATTTTATGTGTGTTTAATATGTAAAAAGACACTCTACTCTCATGTATATCTAAAAAGAACAAATAAAAATAAAAAAGAATTAAAAATATAAAATTTATTTGGAAAAGAAAGAGACCCTTGCTAATCAAAGCAAATAAATAAATAAATAAAACAATAAGGCATGTTAGGGAAATACTGGCAAGGATAGGGAACAGGTATACTCATACATTGCTGGTAGGACTGCAAATTATTAGAACCACTTTGGAAAGCAATATGGAGAATAAAATATTAGGAGAACAAAATATTAGGAAAGAAACCACTATATGATAGTTATCCTACTAAACTCAACATTCTGATGAGAAACATGCATACCAATGTTTACAGAATCACAATTTACAATAGCCAAGTTATCAAACTAGCCTACATGCCCATCAACAGAAAAATAGATAAAGAAAATTTGGTATATGGACACAATTGAGTTTTGCTCAATCCCAAATAAGAATGAAATTATCACTCTCTGGTAAATGTATGGAATTGGATAACATAATGCAAAGTAAAATAAGAGTCAGAAAGTTAAGGGTAGAATGTTTTCTCTCATATGTGACAGAAAGAAATGAATTTAAAAAGAAAGGATCTCATCAAAACCAAAGGAAGAACAGTGAAGTAGAGATAGGGGATTGAGTTTGAGAGAGGAAGAATGGGAAACAGGAATTACAGAATAAAATTAATCAAATTATTCTGTGTGCATGTATGTATATATCAAAATGGATTTTATGTAATATGTAACTATACTATATCAGTTAAAAATAAAGATGAATAAACATAGAGAGATGGATAGAGAAAGGAAGCAGGGGAATTGAAATAGAGCAAATTACTTCACATTAATTTATAAACTATGTCAAAATGAACTCCACTATTATGTATAAGTATAATGTACTAATAAAACATTATAAATATACAAATAAACAGATAACATAACATTCAATGGTTCCAAATAATGATGACCAAGTGCCAATCCATTCTAAACAAATAGTTCTCTAAGGATACAATTGTATGAAATTGTATTTTAAGCATTTCTTATTATAGTCTTAATGAGATAATTACATCAAAAGAATAGACTCATTTGTTTGAGGTGGGGAGGAGATTTTAACATTGAAATCCTTTCATAGTAATCCAGATTGAGTGTCTCTTATTAGAAGTACTTGGGACAAGAAGTATTTGGGATTTTAGATTTTGCAATATTTTCATGTGAATTATGAGGTATCTTAGAAAGGGGACTCAAGTCTGAGTAAGAAATTATTTTATGTTTCATATACACTGTATAAACATAGTTACATGCAATTCTATACAATATTTTTAATGCACTTGCATTTGACATCAACTTGCCATGCAAGGCCAAATGTGGAATTTTCCACTTGTAATGTCAGTGGAAAATTTTTATTAAACCATTATAATATACACATTATTTAGGTTCATTTTGACAATATCATACATGCAAGAAATTTGATTTCAATCCCTGTTTTAATCTTTTCTTCCTCTCCCCCCCTCCTCCTAGTCTCCCTCCTCTATTTTACTTCTATGTATAAAGGTAAAATTCTTTTTGGTACCTGTATATATGAATTGTACCATGATTTTATTAATGTCATTCCATTTTTCTTTCCTTTTTCCTTCCTTCCTCCTTCAATCTTGTACTTCTTTTATTCCACTGATCTTTCCTATGTCTTTATGATATATCCAGTCCCATCCCTGATCACCTTCTTTACTTTGCTCTAGTTTCCATATATAAGAGAAAATATTTGACCCTTGATTTCCTGAGTCTGGTTTATTTCTCTTAGAACATCTGCCTCCAACCCCTTTTCAATCTACTTCCTGGGAAATGCCATCTTTCATTATTTTTTATGGCTGAGTAAAACTCCATTGTGTATAAGTACTACATTTTCTTGATCCATTCATCTGTTGATGAGTATCTGAATTGATTTCAAAATTTGTCTATTGTGAATTGTGCTGTAATAACGATTGAAGTGGCTCTACTGCTATAGTATGCTGAGTTTAGAACTTGGGATAAATATTGAGGAGAGTGAAGACTGGGTCTTATGGTGGTTCTATTTCTAGTTTTTTGAGGAATCTCCATTCTGCTTTCTAGAGTGGTTATACTAATTTGTACTCTCGCCAAAATGTGTATAAGTGTACCTTTTCCCCCACATCCTCTCCAGTATTATTTTCTTGATAATTGGGACTCTAATTGGAGTGAGATGAAATCTTAGAGTAGCTTTGATTTGCATTTTCCTAATTGCTGGAGATGTTGAAAATTTTTTTCATGTATTTCTTGGTTATTTGTGTTTTCTCTTTTGAAGATGCAGTTTAGTTCTTCTGTCCATTTATTGATCAGGCTACTTATTTCTTTTTGATTTTGAGATTTTTGAGTTCTTTATATATTCTAGAAACTAGTCACTTGTCAAAGGATTAGCTGGCAAAGATTTTCTCTCATTCCACAGGCTCTTTCTTCACTCTCTTAGTTGTTTCCTTTGCTATACAGAACCTTTTTAATTTAATGGTATACCACTTATTAATTCTTGTTTTTTTTTTCTTGAACATTAGAGGTTTTGTTGAGGAAGTCGGTGCCTATGACTATGTTTTCTTCTAGTAATGTTGAGAGCCACAGCCGAGTTAGGATGGTGCCTGGCATTGCCAGAAGGAGTGGTTGAGAGGTGACACCAGGGAGTCATTAAGATGATGATAATTAAGTTAAGCTGTGTATAATTGCTGCGACTGGATGATGCCGGATTGAAACAGACTGTGTATTGAGTTGTATATAGACCCCTGCTGTCCGGCAATAGGGTGGCTCCTGCTGCCTCAGGCACCTGCTACTTTGGAGTTCCCTGGAGTTCGCGTGGAGCCTGGTGGAGGGTGACTAGAGTTCCCAGAAAGTGCAGTTGGAGTGTGGGTGAGAGTTGGGGCAATTAATTAGTTCCTGTTTGAACCTACAAGTGCCTCCTGGCAGCTCGGTTATTTTGTACCCAGCCAGACTGCAGCATAGCAATTGCAAGTTTCTGGTTTAATTCCTAAGTCTTTGACCAATTTTTTTTTTTGCATTGACATTTATACAGAGTAAAAGATGGGGATCTAAATTAATTCTACACATGGATATTCAGATTTACCCTTACCATTTATTTAAAAGGCTATGTTTTCTACAACATGTATTTTTAGCAACTTTGTCAGATATCAAATGGCTATAAGTAAGTGAGTTTTTCTCTATTCTTCATATTCTATTTCATTGGTCTTCCTGTCTATTTTGGCCCTAGTATCATGCTGTAGTATAGTTTGAGATTGGATAAAGTGATGCCTCCTGAATGACTATCGTGTTCAGAACTTTTTGGCTATTCTGGTTCTCTTATTTTCCAAATAAATTTTAAGACTATGCTTTTCTAGTTTTGTAAAAAATATCCTTGGTATTTTGGTGACATTGCACTGAAAACATGTGTTGCTTTTGGCATTATGGCCCTTTTGAAATATTAATTTTGCATTTCCAAGAATATGGGAGGTCTTTCCATTTTCTGATTGCATCTTCAATTTCTTTCTTTAATACATGTAGTTTTCATTGTAGATATCTTTTACTTATTGTTATATTGATTCCCAGATATTTTATTTATTGATTTTATAGTTTATTGTGAAGTGGGTGAATTTTCTAAACTCTTTCTCAACTAAATTGCTATAGGAGTATAAAACAGCTAATGATTTATGAATGTTCATCTTATATAAGGCTAAGTTTCTAAATTCATTTATAAACTCTACAAACCCTCTGATGGAAATCTTTGGTTCTTCAAGATATAGGATCATGTCATCAGCAAATAAAGACATTTTTAATTCTCCTTTTCAATTTGTATCCCTTTAATTTTCTTTTTCTGTTTCATTGATCTGGCTACAGTTTTGAAATATATTGAATAGCCATGGTAAGAATGGACTTCCTCGATTGGGAACAATTTTAGAAGAAAAGATTCCAGCTTTTCCTTATTCAGTATGATGTTGACTTTTGGTTTATCATATGTAGTCTTTGTAAATATTGAGTTCCTTCTATGATTTTTTCCAGTGTTTTTAAAATGAATGGGTGTTACATTTTACCAAAGTCCTTATCTCCATCTGTTGAGATGAACTTATGATTCTTGTTCTTAACCCTATTTAATTAATTACATTTTAAATTTTGTGTATATTGAAGGAATCTTGCATCCCTGGGAGAAAGCTCAGTTGAACATGATGTATTATCTTCTTAATATGTTCCTGAATGTGGTTGGCTAACATTTTTTTATTAAGGGTTTTGCATCTATGATTTTTGTCTATGATTTTCTTTCATAGATGGGTGTTTGTCTGGTTTTAGTATCAGGGTTATTCTGGCCACATACAATGTGCTTGTTAGTGTTCCTTCCCTTTCAATTTCATGGAATAATCTAAGACTGACATTAATTTTTCTATACAGTTCTCATAGAACTCTGCTGAGAATTCATTTGATTCTGGGATTTTCTTTGTTGGTAGGCTTTTAACTGCAATTCCAATTTTATTACTTGATTTTGGTCTGCTTATGTTTTCTATATCATCCTGGTTGAATATGGACAAGTAACATGTGTCTAGAAAAATATCAGTATGTTCTAGATTTTCTAGTTTATTGGAGGATAAATTTTCAAATAGTTTCAATTGATCTTTTGGATTTCAGAAGTCTTTTCTTTCTTTTGATTGGTTAAGTGTTTATCAATTTTATTTATCTTTGCAAAGAACCAGCTGTTTGTTGCATTGATCCTGTGCATCATTATTTCTTGCCTCCTACTGACTTTGAAGTTATTTTTGTTCTTCCTTTTCTAAGGTTTTAAAGTGGAACATGAGGACATTTTGGGGTATCTCTCTATTTTTTAATGTAGGCTTTCGATGCAATAAAATTTTCTCTTACTACTGATCTCATACTGTCCCACAGATTTTGTTAGAATGTATTTTGGTTTTCATTTGTTTCTATGAATTCCTTGGTTTCTGTTCTCATTTCTTATTTGATACATTCTTCATTGTTTAATCTCCATTTTTATATGGTTTCTTTTATTTTTCCTGCAGTTAATTTCTAGTTTCTTTCTATTATGATCTGATAAAATGCATGAGATAATATCAATCTTTTAATATCTGTTAAGACATTGTAATCAAGAATGGGGTCTATTTTGGAAAAATTTTCATGAGCTGCTAGAAACAAAGTTGAGTTTGGCTGTTTGGTGGTGAAATATTCTGTGGATGTCTATTAGATCCATTTGATTTATAGTAGTATTTAGATTGGACATATCTTTGTTGATTTTTATGTTTTGATCAGCTGTCTATTGATGATAAGAGTGTGTTGAAATCACCTAGTGTTATTGTATTGGGATCTATCTGGAATTTAATGTCAAGAAATATTTTTTTAATGTAACCAGGTACATTAATGTTTGTGGCATATATAATTACTATTACTATCTTCTTATTGAATTATACCCTTTAACAGTATATAACAGCCTTTTCTGTCTCTTTGAAGTGAATTTTTAGTTTTATTCATTGTGTCTTTTATTTACAGGAGTTCTGGATGTTTTTCCTTGAAATAAATTTCTCAGATATGAGAACAATTATTTCACCTTTTCAGTCTTCATTTTCATGGAGTATATTTTTCCATTATTTTACCTGTGAGTACATTTGTCTATGAGATGAATCTTTTGTAAAGAGCATACAGTTGAATCTTGTTTTAGGTCCATTCAGCTAATCTATGTCTTTTAATTGGGGAGTTGAAACCATTTATATTCAATATTTTTATAGGTATGTTTGTGGTATGTTGTCATTTTAATTTTTTGCTGTATTTAATTCTATCTTGATTCTCATTTAGCTTATTAGTCCTCTATTTTCATTTATTTGGGAGTTTGGGTATTTGTTTTTTGGTTTCTCAGTACACAATTTTTCTTTGAGGTTTCTTTGTAGTCCAGGCTTGGTAATTGTGTACCATTAGTTTATCTTTGTCATGGAAAAACATATATTAGTTCCCTACAGAATAAGAGAATTTGGCTGGGTATAGAAATCTTAGTTAGCAATTACATTTTTATAGCTTGGAATATCTCATTCCAGATTCTTCTTTATAGCAGTGTCTTCTTTGAGAAATTACAAGTGAAATGTATTTGTTTGCCAATGTGACCTGATATTTCTCTATTGCAACTTTTAATGTTCTTTCCTTATTTTATATGTTAGGCTTTTTGATTGTGGTGTGTCTTAGAGAAATTCTGTTCTTATCAGGTCAATTTGGGCTCCTATATGCATCGTGTATGTGGATGTCTATTTCATTTTTATAAGGAGAAATTATTTTGTGACTATCTCATTGAAAATTATCTTAATATCTTTAGCTTGTATTTCTATGTTCTCTTTTATCCCAATGATTTTCAGGTGTGGTCTTTAATCTTGTCCCAGATTTTGCATATATTTGACCATGTTCTGTTATTTTTTTTTCCTTTTATTGCATTTCATGTTCTCAAATTCATGTATCCTGTCTTCAAGGCCTAAGTTCTGTTTTCTATGCAATCTAATCAGCTGGTGATACCGTGAAGTGAATTTTTAATTTTATTTACTGTGTCTTTCATTTCCAAGAATTCTGATTGTTTTATTTTTAATACCGCTATTATTGAAGAGTCTTTCATCTCATGAATTTGCTCTCTTAATTCATGAGAATTTCTCAGCAATAGGGTCTCTACTCTGTAATGTTGAAGTGTCCTAATCACTTTCCAACCTCTCTTATAGGGAGGGGGAGCCAGGTATTACACTAATTGATGTATAGACAAGTGTCTGGTATCTACTTTCATGTTTGTAACATTAATTGACATCTCTATATAGCACATGGTGGTCAGCAATTAATATTAGTATCAGCAACACAAATTGTGAACTAGATCAGGTATGTGACATCAGGTGTCTATTATGTAATCTACTGTATTAAAAATCAGCTTAATGTGAATGCCATAAATGATAAAATTCTATTATAGAGTGGAATTACAATTTCTTAAGTAAATATGAAATACAGTGAGAAGGTGGGAGAAAGTTTGAAATATTTTTAAAAGAAATTTTTATGACCCAGCCAAACAATACTTAATGTAACCCCACAGGAGCACATGATCTAATCCTACTTGAGCCAAACCATTATTTCAGTTCATAGAATCAGTGAGATAAAAACCCCAAACCAAAACCAGAAACAGTGGAGGAATAATCAGGGGAAATTCAGTTCTCCTCCTCTGTTATCTTATATAACAAAAACAGAATTTCTAGAATAATAAAGAACTACAGTTTGACATGGTGACATATACCTGTAATCCTAGCAGCTTGGAAGCCTCACAAATGCAAGGCACTAAGCAACTCAGTGAGAACCTGTCTTTACATAAAATACAAAATAGGGCTGGGGATGTGGCTCCGTGTTTGAGTGCCCCTGAATTCAATTCTCGGTAACACCCTTCCCCCACCCCCCCAAAAAAGAAGTACACACAAAAAAGGACAAATATGATAGAGGAAGGAAAATACACCTCAACTGATGTGCAAATCCAGGACCTCTAAAAATGTGGGTGGGCAGGTAAAGAAATATCCAATAAATTCACAATACCCCAACATCCACAGATACAGAAGTAGATGAAATTGCTGAGAAAGATTATTAAAAAATGATTATTAAAATGTTAAATGAACTAAAGAAGATCTAAGGAATAAACGTGCCTATTTCAGTTGGCCTCATTCTTGTACCTTCTGGGAATTTTTTTTTTTTTTAAGTCAACTGTAGGAGTTCTTAGTCTCCCATGTCTTCTAATAGTTCTGCCCTGAGGCAGTGATGGTCTTCTACCAGTTGTACACTAGAGAAGTGGGGGTGATTGTGGTGGTAGCTGCTGATTTTCCCACCAGCATTTGTTGGTGGTGACTTTCCTTGTGGGGCATAGACACTTGGCACAGCTACTGCACTGGTGGCTTTCCCTATTGGGCATGCAAAAAATGTAGGCTACTTTCCTTGTACAGAAACATTTTTCAAGCCCAGTGCATTTCCTGGTCTATGGTAACTAATTTTGAATTTTCTTTCACTAAGCTGCTTCCGCTACTGATTCTGTCCATTAAAATCAACCTTCCTAATTCATAGGTTTCCCCAAGTCAATTTTTAAAATTTCTTTATCCACTGGCCATACCATCCCCTTGTTTGTCTGCACTGCCCCTCCAATTTGTTCTTTCTGGTGGTATCCAAACTGGTACCCAAGCTCACAGCCAACCTAAAGCTCAAGCTGGCACCTCTAACTTGTTATTTGTAATGTTCAAGTTTTTAACAGTGTCTCTATAGATTATTGTTTTAACCTTTTGGTATTGTTTCAATGAGTTCTTTTAGTTACTTACCTCTCTGAGAAATGGTCTTCCTGCTTTGTAAGTCCAATGCTGAGGGGCTGCTGAGAGGTGCTTCTTTTAATCTAATCCACCATTTTCTCCCATCATTTTGGATTTGAAGGCATTTGCATTTTGAATGCTTGGATTAAGGATGGTCAGTTTTTACTTCATATCTTTTGATTGCTAAATAATACTTGTATTTTCATTACTTGGATATACGTTTTATTTCTCCATTCAATTCATACACTTTTTGAGAAGTTTTCGTTTGGGCTATAAGGTTCATATTAATATGACAATTCACATACAAGTTTTAGTGTAGATATATTTTCATTTTTTTTTAAGAGAGAGAGACAGAGAGAGAATTTTTTTAATATTTATTTTTTAGTTTTCGGCGGACACAACATCTTTGTTTGTATGTGGTGCTGAGGATCGAACCCGGGCCGCACGCATGCCAGACGAGCGCACTACCACTTGAGCCACATCCCCAGCCCATGTAGATATATTTTCATTTCCCTTGAGTATGTACTTAGATATTGTCAATTTAACAGCTGACAGCTTGTTTTTCAACAGGACATATCAGAAATGTAGGAGGGTCCTAATTTCTATAGAACCTTGACAACATTTTTTTTAAATGTTAGTATCCTCGTGGAAGTTAATATCATCATTTTATTTGCATTTCCTACATGACCAATGATGTTGAGCATATTTTTTTATCATTTTGATGAGATAAGTTTATTTATTTTAAAAGGAGTATTAGTATAATAATGCTTTGATTAAAATCATGATTTTATACATTTATGAGACAAAATGTAATATACACATGTACACAAAAATGTGACTTGCTTAAATCAATTAACAAGTCCATTAACTCTCCTACCTGTCATTTTTTATCATGATATGTTTGAAACTTTCAATAGTCACTTTGAAATATTAAATACATTAGAATTGACTATAGTCATTTTGTTGTACTACAGAGCTCAAAAGCTATTTTCCTGTTTATCCATACTTCTACCTTTTAATGAACAACCACTCATCTTTTTCCTCCTAAATTCCCAGTCCCCGGTCTATGGTAAACATCATTCTGCCCTCAATTTCTATGAATTCAAATTAATTATTAGATTGTACATATAAATGACTTCAGGTGATATTTGTCTATCTGTGTTAGGCTTATTTAATTTATCGTACTGTTCTTCAGATAATCCACAATTTTTGCCAATGAAAGGATTTTCCTGTTTAAGAAGGCTGAATATTATTCATGTTTGTGTGTGTGTGTGTGTGTGTGAGTGTATGTGTATGTGTGTTGCCTGTGACTAGGATGAAACCTGGGGGCACAATCCAGAGTCATTGTGATTACTAGCTTCTACCACCATGCATGCCCAGCTTCTAAAATGCACTTTACTAAGCAAGGAGGCATTACACTTCACTTCAAATAGATACAGGAATTTTACACATTTCCTAAGAGCTATTGATTAATCTCAGTAAGGTCAGAAAGAAAAGTTAAACTTAATACACTACATCAATTACTTATTCATGTATTTATTAAACAAATATTTGTTAGGTTCCTACTTGGTTCAGATGAATCTTAAAGCAAGAGGTTGCCAGGGGGTTCAATAATTCAAGTTATCTTGTCTGTGGAATTTATATTGGTGTGCATATCTTTTGCATATACTTAATTGTAATATGTTATTCAAAACTTTCCAAGGGTGTAGGACTGGTGTTTATCTCTAATATTTTAAATTTCAATGCAATGCCATTTTTTATTTTATCTGATCAAGATTTTTTTCCTTTATAATGCCTTCTCTCATCTCACTTAAAATAATGTAGAGCCAGTTTCATCCACTAATTCTCTCATTGAATCATTTGTTTAACAAATATTTATCAAATGCAGGGTTTGCTATGCTTGGCACTAGACTAATAAGATCTGCCTTTCTTCTCAAAAAGCTCATATTAAGCAAATACATGCAGAACCTATTATATTTTAAAATACTACTTCCTGCTGATTGATTATCACCTTCTAATGCCTCTTAAAGTAAGAAGATGGGATGGATTAGTTTTTACTTTCAAATTTATCAAGAAATAGCCTGTCTCTTATATAATCCTGAGGTCTGAGACAGTGATAGAGCAGTCATGGCTGGAAACAATAATGCTTAATGAATCAACTAGTGACGTAGATAAACCTTTTTTCAGAAACTGTTTTAGGGTACTGTCTAGTTTGTGTAGAACTGGTGAAGAACCACAAGATTGAGATGGGAAGGAAAAATAGGATATACTGCTGCTGCAACTTTGTAAGGAATATACTGCCCCAATCAGAGAGAGGTGCAGTAAGTTACATAAATTTGAATTTAGTGAAGTGTCACACACATGTGTTTATAGGATACGTTAAAAGACTGGAAGAATAAGAGCATTGATATGTATATATGGAAGGGTTATATTATTTTGTAGAAATTGGTGAGGCAGGAGCATAGGTCTCATTTAGTTTTATACTCACTTTTTAATATGCAAGGTCATCCAACTTTTACGTTAGAAGCTATGTTAGATATATATCATGACACAAAATTCTATGATCCTTCTTTATGTATCATTGTGCAGTTGAAAGGAGAAAAGTGTCATAAAATAATAACTTAGAATAGAAAACTGTCCAAAATAATATCTACTTAATCTTAGGTTTATGTTTTCGAATTCATCAACTATATCCTACTTGTAATACAGAATATAAATCCCTCAAATGTAGAGGTTTAATTTTCTAAATTTCTCTATTCTAAAATAATATTTTTGTAAACTATGAAACCACTTTCATTTTAGATAATTTTTCAATGCCTATTAACTGTCAATTTAAGAAATGTATGGAAATTTCATCCGACATTGCACACACGCTCTTTATTCTAGCTTGCATAGTAGAGAATTTTCAACTGCAGCATCTTTTCCCTGCAAGAACATGAAGGGATTTTCTTGGTTTTCTCTTTTTACTTCTAAATAAAGTTTGAAAATGTTCTCAAAGAGATGTTGACTGAATAAAAAGCAGTGATAGAGAAAGGTAAGAGAAATGTACATTATAGACTGACATACCAGTCAATATGGCTGATGTGTTTTATGTGAAGTGTCTTGAAGTAATAAAATCCCAGCTTGTAAACTGGCACAGGCATGGCAACTGAAGACTTTTATTTCTCCTGTCCATAGAGAAGGCAATCAACCTTTTTAATTTATTTTTCTTGGACAAAAATAAATAATTCTACTGTTTTTTGTCTCTTAATTCTTACAGATTTGTTTAACATACTCACTAATAAAGAATATTTATAAGGTGGAAACTTCAAATATTCATCTCAGTTTGTCTTCACTCATTTTTCTCCATATCAAATACATTTTTTAAAAGGCCAATGTTAAGATAGGCATATGAAAAATGTAATCAGTTCTTAGAAATATAAGCATAATAGAACATCATTGCCTGCTTCACTCTTTTAAAAATTATAGTTATTGGCAAGATTCCTCCCCATCAGAGAGCAGTATAAAGATCCACTTGGGTTTTTCCCGAGCTTTTTTTTTTTTTTTAAGTAAGAAATCCTCTCTCAGGATTTCTATCTCAATTTCTCATCTTACAATCTGACAAGCCGGAATTGATGGTTGAATAACTCAATTAAAACTTTTTTTTTTTTGCAGTTTCTCTCTCACTGCCTGAATATTATATAAATGATTCCCATTAAATGTATGAGCAAAGTGAAATGACTTTGCAGGAGATGAACCCTTGATAGCTAGGGATTAACTTTTCTGTGTTTGCACATGGAAGGTCCCTTTTGATTCTTTATAAGTGGGTTCTAATGATATAGAAACTCCATTTATCATGGTACATTAATTAGATGTGCTATACTCACTAAGATAAAATGCATAATAAAAATGTAAAGCCAGATGAAACAACCTTTCCTCTCAAGAATGTCAGAAACCAGGTTATTCAAATGCAAAGTGCACATTTTCTTTCTTTTCTTAACTTTAATAAGCTATTGTTACCTTTAGCACAGAGCAATACTTCTTTCCAATTCATCAGATTTATCGGACCTCCTTAATTTTCCAGATTCCTCAGTCAAATACCAGTCAGTCCATTAAGTGACATATAAGTATGCTGAGTTCTGAAAATCTAACATCTCTTTTCTCCATCCTGTATGAAGGCAAAGCCAGTAAGTTGCTCCCTGGGAGACCCCTGCACTCCATTTTACTGAATTCACTGATCACAACCAATTAATCCTATCTTCTCCCTGGATAGTTCTGTAGATTCAGAATCACTCTATCTTTCCTCCAATTATTCTCTCACTTAGATAGCAAAGTTGTAAGAACAGCTTCAAGGTTTTCAGGCATTTCTTATGATTCCATCTTTGTTCTTTTTATTGATTTATGTTTTAAGAAAAAAGACTCCTCAGTCAGAACCCAGGATGACAAAGTTTTAAGTGTGATTTTGCAACAAATATAGGATTACACTTTGTTTGCATTTTCTTATCTATTAAAAAATGATAGAGTAAGGGTCTGAGGTTGTATATAAGTGGTAGAGTACTTGCCTAGCATCTGTGAAGCACTGAGTTGGATCCTTAGCACCAATAAAAAATAAATAATTAAAATAAAGTTATTATGTCCATCTACAACTATTTTTTTTAAAAAAAGAATAGAACAAAGCTAAGGTTCTAACAAGTTTTAACAATTATAAAATTTTATAAGTTAAATTATTTATTATAATAAGGGATATTTATTTAAGGTTAACATCATGAATAAGGAGAAAATTTCCTTCTGAGGTCTAACATGTAAAGAGTTTGAAGTCATCTCTCCCATTATCAAGTAAGAGAAACAGTAAACAAACTTACACTTCTTAGATTCACTTGAAGTTGCAGGGCAAGCTGCTGTCCCTCAACTGAACAGACAGCTAGGGATGCACAGAAAATTACAACTTACTGAAAGCAGGATGCAGATGCCTGAAGCTGAGTTCATTATCAACAGAACATATTAAATGGTAATTGATGAATTATGAAGGCTCCACATGGACTGGTTTCAGTGATAAAACTGAAAAGACTATATCTTCGGGGTTCCCCCACATGTTCTGTCTTTTACTTCCAGGAGCCTTACTAATTTATCATCATTAGAAAAAAGAAAACAACTTTCTTTCTTTTTTTTTTTCTATTCTTTTTTATGCTTCAGACAAGGGAAGAGAAGAAGTAACCACTTTAAAGGATAGCCAGGGCTTTCTCTTCTCATTAGCAAGGCCTGCCCTCCAGGAAATCTATTTTACCAGAGCCTCCTTGACTGGAGTTTTACAAAAGATAAATCATGGGAGGACTAAAATACTCAAATCTATTCCCCACTAGCCTTTGACATAGAGGGCGGAAAATATACAACTCTGGCTCACTAATCATGGGACCACAGAAAGCAACATCTTCAACTACACCTTCCCACCACATCAACAGGTTTTCTGAGTAATAATATGTATCTATGAAAGTAATTGAATCACTGATTAGTGATTTTTCAAATTGGAAAGCACCAAGACCAGATGAACTGTACAACATGAAGAACGAACTATAATGTAAACTGTGGATGTAAAGTTTGTGATTCATCAGTATTGTTTTCTCAAGTGTAGCAAAATCATGATAACAATACTAGACATTAGTAATGAAGGAAACGAGAAGAAAGGAAAGTATGCATATGGACATTTTTTGCTAAATTTTATAAATACACTATAAGTCCATTTTATAAATACTTTATTAAATTTATGTTAATTTAAAAATGATATAAAATTGATTTAAAAGAGTTATTGAATACCTAATATAAACAAATTTAATTTCTCATTTTTATTAGTGCATACTATTAGTGAATAGTATTATCATTAATAAATAATGAAGCAGTGCTTTGAATTGAATGAAGTAGCTTTATTTATTATCTAACAATTCAAGAAGATGACTTCAGATAATTTTACTGGGACACTCTGTTTTACAATTCATAGTTCTTTTTGTTGTTGTTGTTGTTGTTGTTGTTATGTTTTCCCATATTTTAAGTCTCTATATTCAAACCATATTTGAATTTTAGAGTTTTGGAAAATTTTGACAAAACCAAGATTAGAATTACCTAAGATCAGGAGTATTTAGATAACCAAAAGTATTTGCTGAGTTTTACACCTATTAATAAAACAATTGTTCCTTGTGTAGTAATATATAAAAAATTTATGAGTAATTTTATATTTTACAAAACATTGTCTTGATTACAATTTTTTTCATTTGTTCCTGGGTGATGTATCCTTTTAAATCACTTCATCCACCCTTCTTTCTGAGCCGTTTTTAAACTTTCTTTTGATTTTAGTGCTTTTATTTCAGTGGAAGGGGAGTGAAGAAAGAGTCTAAAAAAATATCTCTTAACAATATCATCTGAATGACATTATCTCATTATGGAGATGAGAAAACAGTGCTACTACTCATGACATAGTAACATGGTGTTTTATGTATACCAGACAGTATTCTAAGTATACTTACATTTATGTATTTAACCCTCACCTTTATGTCCCATTTAAATAGGTTTTATCATTATCCACACTTCACAGAGTGGGGAACCAAGGCCCCAAATGTTTTATAATATGTTGAAAACCAGTCAGAGAAGATGCTATAATTTAAACTCACATGGTTTGTTTCTGGATCCTTATTCTAGTCACTTCAAAATACTGCCAAATGAAGGAACTTTTCCAACAACAGAAATATGGCTTTTATGTCTGAGAGAAGAAAATGTAGCACATATTTTAGATAATGTACACACTTCCAGCTGCGGCTAATCTCTACCACTTTATAAATGAAACTAAGGAAACTGTTGTGAAGTCTTAAACAGTCAAACTGCAAACTAATATTAAAAAGACTTTATTTGGCTTTACTTGGAGATGTGTTGCTTGAGTTTGCATTACATGAGAAACCAAGTATTATAGTACCTATGTCTATAGGAAAAATAATATATAATGAATGTGATAAATTATAAAAAATATTTAAACACTCATAACTGTTAAATACTAAAATACTTAAGTACTAATTTAGCTTCTGTCAAGTTCAATAATAAAATGGAAATTGTTCTCATCTATCCTATAGGTTTTTCCTCCAGTGGAAATTTGTAACTATGAATGTAACCGTTGTGCTAATAATTTTAAATTAAACCAAAATCAGAGTCAAATACCTGGAGTAGCTTACACTAACCAAATAAGAAATTATAACAAATAACTTTATGTCAAGGCTCCTGTGCAGTAATGATTTTAAATTAGAACACAACATTTCTAGGATAGGTTGCTCATTTAACATTTTTAGGATCTGTCAATAAGATCACTTTTGGTATGAAGCAGCCTATTTATTTTGATTAGAATCAAAATCCCCCAATGAAACAGAGGCCAACAGTAACACTTGACTACCAAATGCCCAGAAAACCACTGCACAACCTTGAGGATTCAAATGACAAAAAAAAAAAAGATATGAAATGTTACTGCTGCTTGCAAATACCATATGTACCCATTAAAAATAAAATTTTACAAAGATTAGGAAACTAAAGATCTGAGTAACTGATAGAGGACTCAGTGTTATTTTATATTGTACAGAAGTTGCAAGTTTTCTATTATGTCATGAAATAAATTAAGACAACCCATTAGTTTTGGTTATACAATGATATAATTTAAAAGAACAACTTCTTGTTGCTTTCTATTACAGAGAAAATGCTTAAGTATAAGTTGTTTTGATTTCATAAATGACTAAAGTTATTCAGTAGGATATGCTTATAGTTATTTTAAGAAAAGATCTTTTAATGTATTTACAAATTTCTTCCCCAAACCCATCTGTGTAAATGTCTAACAAACAGGAATAATTCTCAAATTTGGTTTTAGAAAAGGATCTCTGGAAACTTTATAATTTAAAAAACTGTTTTGTTGATGATGGATGTCTGCTTCAGAATTACAAATTAATTATAAATCCTAGGAGAAATGAATACAAATACTTAAGGAAAATTAATACATGGAACAATAAGCATATGAAAAATAAATATAAACTCTTCAGCAAATCCCATATTATAATATATATATATAATTATATATACATATATACACACATATATATTTTTTTTAGATGAACACAATATTTTTATTTATTTATTTATTTTTTAAATGTGGTGCTGATAATCGAACCCAGTTTCTCACATGTGCAAGGTAAATGCTCTATCACTGAGCCACAGACACATATTATTTTTATCAAAAAGGAGAACATGAGAAGAAGAGGAAAGAAATAATGGCTTTTTTAATATATCAACGTCATGATCATAAAGACACTTCTAATTCTGCAGCTCGTTTTTATTTTTTATTTACACATGACAGTGCATTACAATTCTTATTACACATATAGAGCACAATTTTTCATATCTCTGGTTGTATACAAAGTATATTCACACCAAACATGTCTTCCTATGTACCTGTACTTTGGAAAATAATGATCATCATATTCCACCATCATTTATAACCCCACGCCCCCTCCTCTCCCCTCCAACCCCTCTACCCTATCTAGAGTTTGCTAATTCCTCTATGCTCCCTATTCCTATAGCACTTTGAATCAGCCTCTTTATATCAAAGAAAACTTTTGGCATTAGGTTTTTTTGGGATTGGCTAACTTCACTTAGCATTATCTTCTCTAACTCTATCCATTTACCTGCCAATCCCATAATTTTATTCTCTTTTATTGTTGAGTAATATTACATTGTGTACATATACCACATTTTCTTTATTCATTCATCTACTGAAGGGCATCAAGGTTGGTTCCACAGTTTAGCTATTGTGAATTGTGCTGCTATAAACATTGATGTGGCTGTGTTCCTGTAAAGTATGCTGTTTTTAAATCCTTTGGGTACAGACCAAGGAGAGGGATATCTGGGTCAAATGGGGTTCCATTCCCAATTTTCCAAGAAATCTCCATACTGTTTTCCATATTGGCTGCACCAATTTCAGTCCCATCAGCAATGTATGAGTGTACCTCTCCCCCACCAACATCCTCGCCAACACGTATTGTTGTTTGTATGTATTACAGCTGCCATTGTGACTGGAGTGAGATGAAATCTTACAGTGGTTTTGATTTGCATTTCTCTAGTTGCTAGTGATGAGGAACATTTTTCATGTATTTGTTGATTGATTGTACATCATGTTCTGCGAAGGGTCTCTTCCGGTCCTTGGCCCATTTATTGGGTTATTTATTTATTTATTTATTTGGTGCTTAGCTTTTGAGTTCTATATATAATCTAGAGATTAGTGCTCTATCTGATGTATGAAAGATTTGCTCCCAAGATGTAGGCCCTCAATTCACCTCATAGATTGTTTTTTTTCTGAGAAGAAACTTTTTTAGTTTGAGTTTGTCCCATTTATTGATTTTTAGTTATAATACTTGTACCACAGGAGTCTTATTAAGGAAGTTGGGCCTAATCCCACATGATGGAAATTAGGGGCTACTTTTTCTTCTATTAGACACAAGGTCTCTGGTTTTATTCCTAAGTGCTTGATCCATTTTGAGTTGAGTTTTATGTGTGGTGAGAGATAGGGGTTTAATTTCATTTTGTCGCATATACTTCCAAAAGCAAAAAATAGATTTAATGCAATTCCAATCAAATTCCCAATGACATTCCTCATAAAAATAGAAAAAGCAATCATGAACTTCATTTGGAAAAATAAGAGACCCAGAATAGCTAAAGCAATCCTTAGCAAGAGGAGTGAAGCAGATGGCATCACTATACCAGACCTTAAACTATACTACAGAACAATAGTAACAAAAAAAGCACGGTATTGGCACCAGAACAGAGTGGTAGACCAATGGTACATAATGGAGGACACAGAGATTAACCCACAAAAGTACAATTATATTTTATTAGACAAAGATGCTAAAAACATGCATTGGAGAAAAGATAGCCTCTTCGACAAATGGTGCTTTGAAAAATCTGCAGCTCTTATGAATAAACATAAAGAGAAAGCTTACTCTCTTTAATGTCTGTACATTTAGAATTTGTAGGGCAACTTCATTTCAAAAAATGTTCTCAGTCCCTTTTCTTTTGCAAGAATAAAATATTTGAGACTGGGTCCTTTACAATGAAAGAGATACAAGAGGTTTATTTAGCTCATAGTTATGAATACTGGAAGTTCATCATTAGCAGCCCCATATATTTAGCCTTTCATAAGGGCACTCTAGCTCCAATCAACATGGTAGATGGCTTCATAGTAGAAGCATGGAGAGAGAGAGAGAGAGAGAGAGAGAGAGAGAGAGAGAGAGAGAGAGAGAGATTATATGGTGAAACAGAAAGGCAGAGAGATTCCAGATTTCTTTCTTTATAATAACCTGATTGTATTGGAAGTAACAAAGATACTGTGAGAACAACACTAATCACTATCCAGTACCCCAGTGACCTCACAGTCTTCCACTAGGCCCCACTTCTAAAAGGTTCCTCTGTCTCTCACCATTGCTACATGGGGAACAAAGCTTCTAGGATATGAAACTCTGAGACATACACTCTAAGCAAATTGAAACAGTATAAAAAAACATAAATTATGATTTCCTCTGGTACCATAACTTGATGACTCTAATGCATTTACTATTTCCAAGAAAGCTACAAAGGTTATCTTACCTTTTTAAATTTTTTTTAAGTTTGTTTAAGTTTCTTTATTTTGAGAAATACATGAGCTTCAGATTTGGGGGAAAAAAAAACAGAAGATTACCCAGATTCTCTTCTATTATAAACACACACAAACACACTCAGTGAGACACACACACAAAACAAATAAAAAACAATACCATAAGAAGCAAAGGAGACTGGAGAGAGTTAAAATGTATTTTCCTTTATTTCCATTAACTTAGATTATAATAGGTATAATCCTTCCTGAATTTGATATCAATATTTCCAAAACTCCAGTGTCTGAGGAACCAGGGAAATATTAAAGAGATATAAATGAGTTGAGATTGTCTGAGTCTTTGGTCTGATATCCTTAAGTATGGAAATATGACTATCATATTGGGGATGAACTGACAATTCTGATTCAAGAAGTCTCATACTTCCTTCATTATTGAAGTTGTGAATAATAAAGGCTTACAGGACTATCTGAGTAAATCTTTATTTTACCTTACATGAGAATTTGATGAAAAGTTTCATAGATAATACTTAAAATTTATCCCCTATTTTTGTTGTAACTGCATTATGCTATCAATATTAACCAATCTTATATCATATGCATTTTATATATTAGATGCCACCTGTCATTTCAGCATGTCTCACATATCCCAAATAAACTTCTCAATTCCACCCCACCCTTGTTCTTCATATATATATATATACTGAACTACTCTGTGTGTCAGTATTTTTAAAGGCAGATGAGTTTAGAGCAGAGAGATTAAAAGCTTTCTCAAAGTCATACAAATGGTGGCAGTTGGTTAAATCCCAGACAGTTTTTCCAAGAGTTCTTTGGATATTGATAAAGAAAAATTGCACCAGACAAGTTACACAGACAGAAGAGAGACTGAAGTCAACCTCCTGAAACAAAAGGCAAGTTAATTGTATATGAACTGGGGTGAGCTACTAAAAATGTTAGGGTGGAGGTTAGCCAAATTAGGCCTTCTGTGCTTGATAATTGCCTCTGATCTAAGTTAGGCTTCTACTTTCTCTGGAGACTGGGAGGTAGGGGTGCTAACTTTCTTATGAGTTACACTTCAAAGAATGACTCACATGTCTTTGAGAAAGATTTTCCTGGGTTGTAAAACTGACAAAATGTTTGGAGAGGATTTGCATCTCAAAGAAATAGAGAAAAACTGTGATTTAAAAAATTTTTAAGTAAATTCTCTTAGAATAGGGAGGCTCTTGAAAGGTAGTTTGTATGTTCCGTTAATTATTTTTTAATTTTCTGTAAAATAAAATAAAACAAAACATTATCTGATAATATCACATAACTCTCCTACTCTATTGAGATAATTACACCAAGTCTTCTCCAGAATGTTCAGTGATATATTACACACCTCAATTCATGGTAAGCTTGTGCTAGTATATATAATCCTTTTATTTTTCATTTATATATTCATGTGTATACATTTGACACATATGGATTAGGTAACTATTATGCTACTGGTAATGTCATATACTAGGGCAAATTAAGAGAAAGTAATGTTGTTTTAGGTGTAGGAAACATGAATAAAATTTAAGGCAATAGATGCCTACTGAGAATGAAATGTTTTTACCCACTGTTTGTTTTGATTATTTTACTTTGCAGGTAATTAACAGAGACATTTCTGTTAATTGAGAACTTGGGTAGTGAGGATTTGAGGCAGAGTAACAATTAGTGTAATTACATTGAGTAACGATTTAAGAATAAGTAAGAAATATATTTAAAACAGAATGGGGGAAAGCATGAGTAATTGAAGAACAAAGGATCAGACAATAAGGACTTCATAGATCATGTTATATGTAATAGAGACATCATCCTAAATTTGAGAGTTCACTTTGACGCAGTTTGATACATTTTTCATCAGGGACATGCATCAGATTAATGGGTTCCTTGAAAAACAATCTGTGCTTCCGTACTCTGGTATCATCTGAAATTGTTCATAAATGTTTAGCTATACTTTATGAATAGAGATCCTGGCAGAACATTTTTAATTTGCACAAATTTCAAGGCTTTTCTTATACTTTATATAGCAGTGACGTTCAACTATAATCTTCTAAAAAATCCCACATTCTACTTCTGCCTAGGATGTTTAAAGTTGGAAAGAGTAGCCACTCAATCCAAAAAGAAAATGATAAAATAACGATTTTCTTTGACAGAAACCAAATAGCTTGGCTTCCTAGAAGAGAGAGGCCAAGCATTTCTTTGAGTGTGAGGTGTGTGGACTACTTTCCTTGTGGCAGAGTGCAAGGGAAAAGACAGTTTGTAATACAGTGTGTAAAAATAAGTTTAATAAAATTTAATGAATATTAAAAGCTGGGTTTTAGGTAGTATAAATCTAAAGGTGACTTCACAAGAACTTTGAACTCTTTTCCACTGACCTACACTTGTATCGTGATATATATGTGACCTGTATTTATAGGCCAATTATACATTATTATTCAGAAAGTCTTTTTTTCCAATAATGATCAACATAAATAATAATAAAATCATATTGGATAAAAAATAATAAATCATATTTCATCATTAAGTAATTGACCATGGATATATGTATTTTCACTGGAGATTGAGCCTGGAGTCTTGTATTGTATGTTATTAAATTTCTTTGCCACTGAATTATAACCTCAACCTCAAATCAGTTTACTTTCATTAAATTAAAAATAGGCTTTTAAAATGTTCTTTCATATTCTTATTAAAATACCTATTATGAATTACATCCATTTATTTTTGTCTTTTGTCCAATTCAGATTTACATTAAGTAAATTTCATGAGATATACCTAGGTAAATCTCACTAAATTCTGCATAATTATAAGCAGTGAAAAGACATGTAATATCTTCCTTTGGTATTTTTTTAAACAGGATGACCCAAAGAAATATTTGCTCCTTTTTTATTTCTTATGGACAAATTCATCAATTTAAACAGTAATACTCAAGATTTTATGGCAAATATATATAGAATATGAATTTTTGTAATCATAAAATGTATCCTAAAATTAGAAAAGTACCAATCATGATGGTGCATGCTTGTGATCTCAGTTACTTAGAGACTGAGGAAGGAGCATTGAAAGTTTAAAGCCAGCCTCTGCAACTTAATGAGACCCTGTCTTTTAACACAAATAGAAAGGAATGAGGATGTAACTTAAAAGTACAGAACTCTTAGTTTCAATCCTCAGTACCAAAAAGAAAAAAAAGATATTTATGTGAATTTGACCTTTGCCTTCAAACAATCTGTTAAAATAGAGTGAATACATTAAGTTTCTATGATGAAAGTTGAAAAAAGCAAAATTTAAAAGTGTTAAAATGTCCATTGAAATTTATTCTGTTTAAAAGCTTTTTTCTAATCAGATGTTTTAAGCAATAATATTCCATTTCAAAAATAAAAAATATAATTTTTGATAAGCTGCTGAATTTTAAAGAGAGTTTTTTGGGGCCACCAAATATTTTGGATCATGCAGAGGATATATATTGTACTGTAGTAATTTTGTATTTACATTTGTATGATGTGACATAATAGATGTGAATGTTAATCACTGCTTGACTATGTTAATAAAGTTGTTTAACTATAAAAAAATAAAAAATAAAAAAATAAAAATATTTTAAATATTATGTTTTCAAGCACAGAATGCACTATTAAATCTGTTGTTTTCAATGTCTTTCCTCTGAATGTGTTATTGTGGTCACTTATACAATTGTATTTGATTATTTCTCTAATTTTATTTAAATTTGTAAATCTTATGCTTAGAACCTGATTTACTTAACTACACATAAAACAATCAAATTTTATCCCTTCCTTATACCATATATCAACATTATCTCAAACCATCAACCTATATTTTAACCCAAAATTATAATCATTACTTTTAGAAGAGTATGTAATGGTAAATTCTTATCATTCATGTTAGGCAATGGTTTCTTAGCATGATACTAAAAGCAAAAAGAGCAAACTTTTTCTAAAAAATATGTATATTTTACTTCTTCAGAAAAACAGTTTTAAAGAATATTGTCAATAAAAGGAATGAAATGGATCCATAGAATGGGAGAAAGTATGTGCAAATTATGTATTTGATAATGGACTTAGAATATACAATTAAATAATAAAAGTTATCCTTTATAAAAATAAGCAAAGAACTTTAAGAAGTGCTTAGTTTAACAAAGATATACAAATAGTAAATAAACTTATTGTTATTTGATTAATATCATTGAGTATATCAGAGAAATAAAAAGTAATATTCCAATAATGTATGATTTTGTGCCAATTAGGTGACTACAATAAAAACACAATAAGAAGTGTTGGTGAGGATGTGGATATATTGGAAGCTTCACATTGCAGCTTGAATTGCAAAATGATTTAAACCATTTTGAAAAAATAATTGAGTGATTTGTGAATTGGTGAAGACAGAATTACCATATGGCATGTGATTCAATTTCCAACTATATATCAGGAAAAAGGAAGATATATTTTCATACAAAACCTGTGCATGAAGGTTCATTGAAGTTTTATTCATAAAAGTCAAAAAGTGAAATAATTCAAATGTTTACCAACTTATAGATGAATAAATAATATTGAATTATATATATATTCAAAAAAAAGAATAAAATAAAAAGAATGAAGTACTATTATCACAACATGAGTGGGTATTAAAAACATTTTGCTAAATGAACTAAGGAATACACAAAATACTGCATATTTTATGACTATATTAGTACAGTATGTCCACTACAGGATAATCCACAATGCCAAAAATGGGTTAGTGATTGACAGAGGCTGGGGCCTGAGGTAAAAGATCATAAATGTACTGGGATAATTTCTGAGACTGATTATGACAATTTAGAATTAGATAATAATTTTATGACTTTTATGACTCTAAGAATATGTTAAAAACCTCATTATTTTAAAAGGAGATGGTATGTATGTGAATTTTGTTTTAATAAAAAATTTTAAAGATAATTATAGGGGCTGGGAATGGAGCTCTGTGGTAGAGCACTAGCCTAGCATGCCCAAGACCCTAGGTTCAATCCCCAGTACTTCTAGTCAGCTATTTCACTGTTGTGAGCAAAAGACCTGAACAAGAACAATTAGAGGAGAAAAAGTTTGTTTTGCCACTCACAGTCTCCTCAGTCCATAGATGGCCAACTTCATTGCTTCGTGTCAGAAGTGGTAGAACATCATGGAAGAAGGCAGAGGAAAATAGTTCAGGACATTGCTTCCTAAAGCAGAGAGAGCTAGAGCTCTCTTACCTCAGACAAGATATAAAGTCCAAAGGGATGCCCTGAAATGATCCACTTCCTCCAGTCACACCCTACCAGCCTACACTCACTACCCAGTTAATGTGTATCAGGCGATTAATACACTGATAATATTAAGGCTCTCATAATCCAAACATTTCACCTCTAAACTTTCTTGCAATATCTCACATGTGAGTTTCCAGGGAACACCTGATCTAAAGTATAACAGCTAAAAAAGATAATTGAAAAAAGAGGCTGTAACTGGAAAGTCTTTACCAAAGATAAAGAAAAGACTAAGCTTCAATCCCATAGCAGCTGGGTTCTCTGTTTCTGAGTGGGGAAGTATAGCCAAATTACAAGGGCACCTACTCACTAAATAGTCCTAGTTTAAATTTCAACCCTGTTGATTATTAATGTCATAAATTTGGTCTAATTTCTGCATTTATAAAAGGGATATATTGGATTTTTTCAGAAATTTAAATGAACCAGAACACATAAAATGCTTCAGTAATGGTTATATCTGATTAATATCAGCTATTATTATTATCTTAGTAGGCAGGATGTGGATCAATTGAAACCACTACCCAATCCTAGATGCCACTTTGCAATTTCATTATCATACCTCCTTAGTATTCTCTGGTCTGTGAAAGTTTTTCTCAGTTCTTCCTTATTGACCATGAACATAAATGTTTTGTCAAGTAAAGTTAAATATCCTGTGTGATGCTGAACTTTTCTAATGATTTTTTCATACTTAGACTGGAGTTTTAAGTACTAGGAAGAATTCCACAGCGGTAACTTGCCTTCTTAACAAATTAAAGGGAGGGTGGTGGTACAAATACGACTCCACTGGTGATGTTCACTTTTAAAAAAATGTCATGTCTGACAGGCTTCTACATTCTAAATTTACTAAATTGCCCTATATATACTTTATTCTTCAGAAAAGAGTCACTAAATTCAACCTAATGAAGGTATCTACCTCCTAGAGGGAGTACCTACATTTATTACTTGAAAATCTTTTCTAAGAAATATTCCATCCAGTGTTATTTATATACACATTTATGTATGTCAGTATTAAATCACATGTATTTGTGTTTGCTTTGTGTTTATGGTAGGCAGAATGATGGCAACTAGTCAAATCCACATCCTAATTCCTAGAATATGTGAAGGTTATTTCAGAGTGGTCTTTGCAGACATATTGACGGTTAAAAACCTCAGGATGAAGCAATTGCCCAGGAATACCTTGGTTACTCTGTTCTTCTGATGCAATGCTTTAAAAGTTTATGTGTTCATAGGAAGATGAGACTTGAGCAGACAAGTCAGAGGAATGTAACTTGCTTACTTTGAAAATGGAGACTAAATGGCAGGAAACAAGGGATGTGAAGGGCCTTCTGAAGCTGGAAAGAACAAAGAAATGTACTTTCCCACAGAGTCTCCACAAAGCAACCTTGCCCATAACTTCATTTAAAAACAGTGAGCTCCTTATTCGACTTCTGATTTACAGAATTGATTGTCATTACCTCAATAATTATTCAACTATTTGTGTTATTTGAAGCTACTAAAATTGTGTTGATGTATTAAAGTAGTAATCAAAACTAATGCTATGTTATAATCTTATTCTAGATCATTTATTTTATTGCAAAAATTATTCATTGGGACCACTGGGATTTTTTTCTCATTAACCCTTACATTCTTTGGGAATGCTATCTCTGTTTTTGAGCTTTACCTAACACTGCAAGATGATCTAGATTCAGCTTTTATTTTCTTGGCCCCCACCATACAATTAGCATTTTTGCCAAAATGTTTGGTTGTATTCATTGTGGAATGGTGTATAGAAACAAAGTTCTGGTGTGTCTGCTTCTAAGCCTTCACACCATTTTCTGTTTATTTCTTTTTATCAGCCTTGATATTTACATGGAATATTTTCAGAATGGTTAAAATATTCATGCAAGTGAGAAAAAAATTACCATTTAGAGTAAAGTGTGGTTTTGGCTTTAGAATTTTTAGTCAAATCAACACTGGACCAATGTTAAATATAACAGCTTTTCACTGTGCTCTTCAATAAGGTTATGTCTTAAATTCATGTGACAGATTAATCTTTGACCAGTATACACTTCATTATATGATTTTCTTTATCTTGTGTGCTTAATTTTCAAAACTTGAATTAATTTTTATGTTGAGTAGCTGCAAATGCTTTAAAATATATATATAATTATTACTCTTAAAATTCCCCTAGCCTCACCTTAATAAAAATCTACTCCTCATTCAAATTCTTACAACTAGTCATCTTTTTTATCCCTATTATTTTGCCTTGATAGAATATCATGTGAATAAAAATGCATTAAATTTGTAGCTACTTGTATGTGTCTTCTTTCCCTTAAAATTTTTCATTTAAGTTTATCTACATAATTCTGTGGATTATTCTACACCTCTGAATAATATTCCATCATATACATGTACTATTTTGTCATAGTTGATGAACAGCTGGGTTGCTTTCAGTTAATGATGATTACAAAAGCTGCTATCATTCTTATACAGAATTTTCTTTTAAATCTCCAACTTAATTGTCTTCTGCAAGAGTTTGTTGGGTCACATAAGTCTATATTTAAACTTATAAAACATTAACAAACTATCTCAACTATATCTTAAAGAGCATGCACCTTTTTTATTTTCCACAACCATTAATGAGAATTTCTGTTAATTTTAGTCATTCCAAAATATGAGAAATGAAATAGACTTGAATTTTTAATTTGCATTCATAAAATGACAAATGATTTTGAAGATCATTTAACATACCTAATTGCCAATATTTTATGATATTTAGTTATATGTCTTTCTAGATGTTTTGTCCATATTTAATTTTTTACTCTTGATTAATTTTAAGAAGGCTTTATATATTGTGGATATGTCCTAATTACATATATTACATATATGTTACATATATGATTCCAAATTTTTTTTGCATTGTGTGATTTGTTTTTCTTTAGTCATTAATGTTTTCAGAAAACAAATTTGGGGTTTTTATCTTAACAAAATCCAATTTTACTTAATTTTTGGTTGAAGTTAATTTTTTAATGGAGTAGACTTTTTCATTATATCTAGAAATATATTATCAAATTCAATGTCATATATTTTGTATTTTCTTCTATAAGTTTTATAGTGTTATATTTTGTAATTAGTATATCACCCATGTTGAATAAATTTTTCTCTATGGCTTGAAGTGTGTATTGAGGTTTAATGTTTTTAATGTAAACACTTAAAAAATGTTCCTATAAGTTTGAGAAGACTATCCTTTTCCCATGAAGTCTTTTTATTCATTTTTCAAACTCAATTCATCAGAGTATTTTTTATGCTCAAAACTGATTGGAAATAGCTGTATAAGCTATTAGTTGGTATTCTTAAAGAAAGTATAATGATGGGTGTTATATCTAGAAACTTGCTACTTATACATCTTATTCTAAAGTCATTTTAATAATTTAGTGGCATATACTATCTCATTTTATTCTCACAACGTCACAGAAACATTTTCAACCTCATTTTTATGTGCTTCTTTTATATAATTTCTATAGCTTGCCTCCTTTTATTTTATGAATATTTATGATTAAAAGTGTATATATGATGTTAAAACCCCCTTTAAACTAGCATCAACAGTATTTTCATTTATTATATCAAAGGGTACTATGTTATAGACTCTTGATATTGATTACATATGTGCATTTTTCTTTATTTTTATTTTTTTCTCAGTGTTGTATGATGAATAGACCCTACATTGTCTCAACAAGAATTCCATCTTCCTACATTCTATGATTATCTATCCTCTTCATTTATTGTGGTAGGGATCTGTGACATCCTCCTAACCATTGGAAATGGCTAAGATAATAGGAGGTCATGCATTGATAAGGTTACAATATGCATTTAAATACATAGATATGTCCCAGTCTCCTGTGGTTTAGTTATATATTATAAAACTGTGTTAACTGACTGGAGGTAAAGATTTTCTCCTTGGCTGGATTGAAGAAGTCATTTCTGCCTGTGGTGAAAGAACTTGTAGATGAAGTCAAATGGCAGTAGACTGCAGGCAGGCAGGAGTGGAACACAGTCAGTGGACAGTAAGTAAATAAATAAATAAACAAACAAATTAGGGATCTCAATTCTTCATCCATAGGGAGATGAATTCTTCCAATAGATCCTTGATCTTTTCCCATTCTTGCTATGATGAGACTATATGTAAGTTCAGGTAATAACTTGACTCTTAAAGAGAGGACCCAACTAAATAAGGCTTAAAACCCTAATTTAGGAAAATAGCGGAATAACAAATATTCACTTCTTTAAGCTGCAAGGTTTATGTTAATTTTCTATAGAGCAATGTTATGAAGTTAACATAGACTGCTTTATGTAGTTGTTCAGGATGTGTAATGAGCATATCTATAGAATAACATTCCCATTACAGTATGGCTTATTTAATGCAAAATTTGCATGACTATATGACAGTTCTGTCTTTCCAAATGTGAATCCATACTAGCCTACCTATATGCAATAAATATTCAATGAGTTGAAAATAAACATATCACATTGGGGAAAAAATAGACAATGCTTTCATATGTTTAGCACAATTAGTATTTTTATTAACTCTTTTATACTAAAAGATCCTTGAGATCATATAATCCATTTTTCATGTTTTATTGATGAATGAAATAATATACAGTTTTACACTGGCTTTTGAAAGGACACATTTTTAGTAAATTCTGGAACTGGCTGACATTTCATGTGTTCTACAACAAGTCTTATCTCTACCTGACATATTATTCTGTTAATTTTCCCACATGTTTATTGTTAAATTACATCAATAAAAATAAATATAAATCAAAATATAATTGCTCATTAAAGCTATAAATATCATACTTTTTGAATGACATAAATGCAGAAGAAATACAAATATTGTGATCAAACTATAATGGTTTTTCAAAAATACTAAATTAGTATTTTATGTAATTCATTGTTTAATGAATAATTTTAACAATAATTTATTTAAGTTTATAGAAGTTGGGTTCCTGTGTTTTAGCACTTTATGTGATGTGGTACTGAATACCTTAATGGTTAACTAACTAATGTATGTATTTGTGTAGAAAAATTGGGGGGAGGAAGAGGAGATGCCTCCCTTCAGAAAGTAGTACAGACATCTTGATGGTCCATTATAAAAAATTTTGGTTCCCAAGGTTCAGGGACCCTCTAATATAATGTCCCTTATAGAGAGTACAGATATCCTATCATCATTTTTATTCCACATTATGAGAATGAAGCTCTAGTACCTAGCACCAGAAAACACTGATTTTCTGGTTACTTCTGTTTATGTGAATAATAATGCCATTTTTTTCTAACCCAAGATTGTCCTATATTCCATAAGCACTGAGATAGTGGTAGGCCAATTTGTTAGAGTGCAAGTAGGGAAAATTTGAAGATCCTGTATAGTTCTTGATGGTAAAATATTGTATTTTCCCATATAGTATATTTCCTTAGGGTTTTTTATTTTTCTTCAACAAAATGATAAAAATAATTAAATATAATGACAAAGCAATCAAGAGGAAATATAAATTCCTATATTTAGGGGCACTATCCTTCACCATTCTTCTGATTGTATATGATAGTTTATGTTCCAATTTAATATTGGTATGCATTGTACCTTTAAAAATTCTCACTTAAAAGTTTTTATTTTTATTTATGTATATTTCAAATGAATTTTTATTTTCTCCAAAATGTATGTCTCTATAATATTGTGTGAATTTAAAAGAAAACATTTGCAAGGCAAAAAGAAGGAATGAATTATTTGTCCTCTAAATTACTATTTATTTTCCAAAATTCTGACTACTGTAATTTTTGTTTATATATATATATATATATAAAATAAAAGTTACAGTGAAAAATCTACAGGATAATAATTTTTACTAAAGTCAAAAGAGATGTACAATTTTATACTTCTATTGAAATATTTTTTCATATCAATAAAGTTTCAGAAATGTATGCCTAGGTTTAAAAATCTGGCACTGAATACATTTCTTGTTCTGATATCAAAAAATTTATTTGGATTTTTGTACTGTGCAATAGCTTCCAGGCAAATTTTGCTTAATTTTTATTTCCAGAAATTGCCTCTGACATATAAATCTTAAACTATACTGAATTAACATTACTGCTGGTTTTTGGAAGCCATAATTATTCATATTATTCTCACTTGTCTGTTTGTGGTTCTATTGGGAAAGAAATACTGTGCATTTTATAAAGGCCTTCTGCCATGATTACCAAGTCCTGCTGTGAAGTTTAAAATGTGTGTAATTGTACAATATTTGTGAAAATAATCACACTGTTTACATGCAGTGATGATGTTAATGAAACTAGGTCATCATCTTTAAACAAATGTTAACCCTATTAGTGGAATAAATATTCTCTGCTGAAATAATTTGCTAATTGCTTTCCCTTGATTCACATATTTGTTAGCATTTGATCATTTATTTATTCTACACATTGTTTTATTTAGGTTTAAAAATACTTTTAAATATATAAAAAGTCTCAATTTCTTATGAATTATATGATAATTTTTAAGACAATACTCTGAACATTAGAATAATAAAAATATTTTGATATGCTACTGAATAAAAATACGAATAGAATTATACCTGCATAATATGTTTTCATTGTTTTATTTGATATGTCATAAATATGATTAGAAGTAATTATATAAAATAGTTTCTTGGATAGTCTTAATTTTATCTTAAGTAAGAATGGAATTATCATTACATACTTAAAAGCATAAATTTAGGCTCGTACAAACATTTTACTTTTGACTTTAAATTTAACTTTAAGAAACATATTAAAACATATATTTCTATAACAACAAATCATTGTTACTACCTATAAACATTTTATATGCTTAATGAGACAATATTTACAATGTACACATGGCAATCCCCATAAAATAAAAATATTCAGTACATACGAATTCTTCAGATTCTAGTCCATTATGGATTTTAGTTAATTTCTACTATTGTAAATGGTTCCACTTAACATTTCCCCTATTAGATAATCTTCTATTATATATCATGTTGAATTTATCGATCTATGGAAGGCATCAAGTTATATAAATAAAAACATGGGCACCTATTATACTATATTCTTAATAATAATATATTACGTTTGTAATAATAATTAATAATAATTAAATTAATTATTAATTTATAGAAACTTATCCTTGATGAGTGTTGTGATAATTCAAAATTGTCTCTATATAAGAGATTCCTTCATCTGATATAAAAGAAAGTTTTGCATTTTAGGCAAAATCTTTCATAGTTATATAATAGCTCATTAATCAAATTTATCTATTTTTTATTCTTAAAAGATGAGTTTTATGTATTTATTTTACATATGGAATTTGTATTTATGTATGAATTGTCCAGGGCATATGCATAATGCCTCTATATCATATTTGAAATATCCTATTAATTATAAAGCTTGTGAGTTATTTTTTCAATTTGTTTCTCATGCAAACATTTTCATTTCAAATATTTTAAAATGAGCTATTATTTTAAGTCATTTGTCATTTTATTAATACAGAATATATATGTATATATTTAAAGCAACATACATTAAGAATGAATAAAAATACTTCCACTAAATATTATTGTCCATAAATAAATTTATTAATTTTCCTGAGATATCTATTAACTTTTTGATATGCCCAGAAATTAGGAGTAAGAAATGTTCTTCAAAAATTGCATGTACCTGCCCACTAAATGTATATAAGCTTAAAAACCTGCATGAGGAATTTTAAAATAAATGGATTTTTGGTATTCTTAAGTTCATAGAAAAGTCAGAGACAATACATATTGATTATCTGTTATTTAAAGTTAAGTTCTCAAACATCTTGACTCCTCTCATGTTTTTCTTTGGGAAAGAAAGTGAGTGGACTGAAATGAAAATAATGTCTTCCTATGCAACTCAGTGGCACTGCTTCTGAGCTAGTTGTGAAAGAGTAATAAGTGCAGTTTTTGTTGTTCATTTTTTACATTTCTTTTTAAAAATTTAACTGATACAAAAAGCATAATTTGTGCATATTAATGGGACAACATGTAATATTCTAATACATGTGTACATTGTGTAATGTTTAGATTCTCATGTTAAACGTCTCTATCTTCTCAAATGTCTACCATTTCTTTATAGGGAATGCTTTCAAAACACATTATTTTAGTTCTTTGAAATACATAGTATATTTTTTGCTATATATAGTCACCACTCTGTGCATTGAGTACAACAGAATTTTTGCCTTTGTGCAACTCTAACTTAGTACCAGTTGATCACCTCCTTCATCCCTCTGCACTGCATAACTCCTTCCCACTTATAATAAGCACCATTCTACTCTCACTTTTTGTAACATCAACTTTTTTTAGACTACACGTATGAGTGAACTTATGTGGCATTTGTCTTTCTGTGACTAGATTATTTAATGTAATTATAGTTTGATCTTTTACTGTATTTTCCCTTGGACTTGTTATATCAGAGTTGGCTCTCCTCTGTGACACTTGGAAAAATGGTGTTCATTCACTTTCACATGCACAGTGTCTTAATGTGTGCATATTAAAACTTTAGTATCAATTATATTTTGTAGTACAATATATTAAAATATATGCACAAAATTAATGTTGTCATGAAATCATATTACATAAATGCACTCTGTTTTACCCAATCAATAATTTAATGATGGACATTATTTCAAATCAATGAACACACTTGAGTTTTAAGTAGTATTATAAAGATATAGGCATTATTTTAGACTACCATTCTATCTGAATGAGTATTTCCTTGAAAAATTTATCGAATATTTTAAATCATGTAAATGAAACACTTAAAATTTAGTGGACAATAATAAAACAATTAGTCCTTTTAAAATGAGCATAATCACTGTGTTAATCCTATAACATAATTAGAACCCAAAACATCTTCGCCATATAAACTATCAAAGTAAAATAAAGGAAGGGAAGAAGGAACAAAAATTTAAACTACGATATAGTCATTTGCTTTATAAAAATGACCTCCAAGATATTGTAAAAATTTTACTCTATCCAGAGGTTGTTTGATATTCAATGCACTTCTATAAAAATTTCTTTGTGAAAGCATTTCATCTTTTCTTATCTGTTTTACAATTTTTATTTTTAAATAAATAATGATATTGGGTATATTCATTTCTATTAGACATTTACATTTCTTAATTTTGAATTACTAGTATCCTTTAATATTTTTTCTTTATAAATTTTTTATATTTTCTGTTTCACGTGTAAATGTTTGACATACAATAAAGATTTATCCCATTCAATATCAGTCTGTAGCAAACACTTTACCACAATTCTCAATCCCTTGCAAATTTTATCTTTCAATTTTAGATTAATATTTTTGTGTTCATAAAACTCAAATTATTTTGCTTTGGAAAAATTATTGTGTTTTGTTACACTATTCTCAGATCTGGTGTCATACAGAAATACATTCCCCACGCCTCTTAATTTTGCATGTGTGTTTCTAAATATAAATAGACACAGAAAAAGAGATAATACAGAACGTTATTTTGTAGTACCTTTTCCCACTTTTTTACATTTAATAAAGATTGGAAGCTGTTTCAGTCAACTTTCTTACTACTGTGACAAAAAGACATGACAAGAACAATTTTAGAGGAAGAAAATTTTATTTGGAGCTAAAGATTTTAGAGGTCCCAGTCCACAGACAGCCTGTTCATTCCTCAAGGCTTCAGGTGAGGCAAAATATAATGGCCAAAGAGGACACAGGAGGAAAGAGTGGTGGCTCAGGACATGGCACTGAAAAACAGAGAAACTCCTCTCCTCACATACAAAATATATATGCCAAAGTTATGCCCCCAGGGACCATCCTTCTCCAGCAACATCCTACCTGCTTAAAGTTAATTCCTATGAGGGAATTCATTCATTAATTTGGTTAAGATTCTCATAACCTGGTCGATTCACCTTTAAACCTTTATTGTTTTGTTTCACACATGAGCTTTTGGACAATTAATATTGAAATCATATCAGAAGCAATGTAAGAAAATGAGAAGATTTGAAATATTTTCAAATGTGTTTATAAAATATCTTAACTTATAGATCCATTAGAATCTTTTAATTGTCCTCAAAAAACTTATTTAACTTTCAGGTGACCTTCTCTTCGAAATTCTTGCTCTTGAGGCTATGTTTCAAATTCTAATACTTTTTTTTTTTGGGGGGGGGGTACCAGGAGATTGAACTCAGGGCTAAGTAACCACTTAGACATATCCCCAGGCTTTTATTTTTACATAGTCTCATTGACTTGCTTAGTGCCTCACTAAATTGCTGAGACTGGCTTTGAACTCGCAATCCTCCTGCCTCAGCCTCTGGAACTGGTGGGATTACAGGAGTGTACCATCATGTCCAGCTTTGAATATTTTAAATATTAATTTTCATATACGTATCCTTCAGAAGCTTTATTATTCTCAATCCATAATTCTCAAGAACCTGACTCTGATTACTCCCAAAGTTGTCATTTTCTCCTATAATGCTTATTCATTCCACAAAATTTAAATGTCACCCCGTAAAAGTCTTCCTCACTCAGCTCAGATGCAATAGCAGAGAGCATTTTTCCATACCTGTGGTGAATCTTCCATAATCAGACAATCTTTGTTTAAGGAAAGTGATGCGTATGTGTGCTGGGTCTCACCTTGAATCTGAATTATGATCCACTGTTTTTTGTTGTTGTTGTTGTTTTTCCATTTGGATTTTTACTGTTTCCCACGGGAAAAGATTACATGAGATGCCCCCAAGCATCTCAGGTTCTATTACACAAATACCATTTTCCTTCATGGATCACTGTATCATTCAATGCCTGAGTTTTGCATCAGCAAATGAAAAATGAAAGTGCTCACACTGTCTTAAACTCTTAATAGTGCTTTCTTAGAAATATCCCCTTGTGAAATAGAGCAAATCCAACCACTACAATTTTTATGAAGTCTAGTATTTTGGGACATAGTCACAGACATGGCAGACTCACTCGACTGGGAAGCAATAATATTACTTGCATTTCTCTATTTGTGTGTGTGTGTGTGTGTGTGTGTGTGTGTGTGTGTGTGTGTGGTGGTGGTGGTGGTGGTGGTGCCAGGGATAAAATCAGGGTTTTCCTCATGCTATGAAAGTGCTCTTCTGCTCCCTAAGCCTTTTAAGTCTCCTGTTAGCCAGTTTTTCATTGCTGCAAATCAAAGTACTTGACAAGAACAATTTAGAGGATGTAAAGTTTATTTTGGGCAGACAGTTTCTAAGATTTCCATCCATGCTCAGACAACTAAGCCTCTGACCTGGAGGTGACACAGTCAGAAAGTAGAAAGGAAGAGGATATAGTCCAAGGGCATGTGCCCAGTGATTTACTTCCTTCAACAATTCTCCACCTGCCTACAGTTATCTCTCAATAGTCCATTAAAATGATTAATGCATCAAATAGATTAATTCACTGATGAGGTTACACTCATATAACCTAAACTTTTCATCTTTGAACATTCACCAATTATCTAATGCCTGAATTTTCATAGGGACACTTCATGTCCATACTATAATATTCTGCAACTAGACCCCCAAAGTTTTATCCATCTCACAGTGTAAAATTAATTTAGTCCATCTCCCATAGTCACCATAAGCTTAACAGTGTAAGCATTGCTCGAACCTCTAAATCCAAAGTCTCTGAGACTCAAAGCAATTTTGGTTCTGAGTTCCTATAAAAAATCAAAAGCAATTTAGATACATCCACTATTCAGTGGCAAAGAGTAAATATTTACATTCCAAAATGGAGGAATAGGGGCATAGAAAGAAGTGATTGGATCAAAATAATAACTGAAATCCAGACAGACAACCATTAGGTCCTGTAACTTCATGTCTTGCATCTGGTGAACATGGTAGTTAGATGTGAAATCCAAATCTTGAGCAGCCCTGTCCCTATGACCTTGCTGTTTACACTTACAAGATGGCTCTGTTTATTTTCTGAAGCTTTCCTTCCCAGATATTCCACATTCCTGGCATTCTGGGGTCTACACTGCCTCTTCAGCCTTACTCTCACGTCTTCATGCAGCGCACTCTCAGTGGGTGCATACTGGAAATTCAACCTTGCTACACTTTATCTAGCCTTCTATTTCTTCCTTTTCAATCTTAGTATAAGTCTACCTGACCCTCTCACCCTATCATCCAGCTTTCCTATAGCGCTAGCAGCATAGTCTGCCATCGGCTCAAGCAAGAGCCAGACTACATTGGGCCATAGCTGCAGTGGCCTATGAGTGTCTGTGTAGTCCAACATAGTGAATGTAATCCTGGGGAAGCAATTTTCTAGGCACACTTGTGAAAGCAATGTGATTGCCATATTTTAGCTCCACTGAGGTATCTTCTCAAGGAAGTATCATTTTTACACCCTTGACACAGCAATGGGTATAATCTTGCTAATTCCTGAGCACTTTTTTTTCTATTGTATCTGTGCAAAGTACTTAGCCCCTCCTTAGTGGCAGTAATTTCTTCAACATTAACACCTTTCTTGGCCTCAGTTGTACATGTGTTTCTTCTCTGATCAAACTGAAAACTTTTAAAATTTTTCCTCTCTGATTTTTACTCTTGATTTTTACATTAAACCTGGTTAAAATTTCTCTGCAATACCCATGACACTACCTGAATATTGGTGTCACCTTGAAATTGTCTTTACCAGAAAACTTAGTTTATTAATATCAAAGTTACCCTTATGTGGAATCTCAGAATATAGAGAAAATTTAGAAAAGTTATTTGCCAAAATGTAACATAAATGATCAGTAGTCCAATTTTCAAGAGTTCTCATGTTTTCTGGATTCTCGTGAGCACTGTCTTTATTTCTGAATCCCTATAAGCATTCAGATCTGGGCTTCTACCAGAATCACCCATTAAGCTCTGCTTACAAAATTTTATGGTTTTTCTAGCCTGACTCTCCAAACTTTTCAAACCATTCCTACAAAGCAGTTCTTAAGACTTATGAACCATATGGTCAAGTATGGTCACATCAATGACCCTACTTATTGATACCAAATTCTTTCTTAGGAAACCAAAATATCTGAGAACATCTAATTAAAGGGGGATAGGTTTATTTTCAGCGCATGGTTTCAGAGATTTTGTCCAAGTTCAGAAAACCTATTTGCTCTTGCCTAAAGATGTGGCAGAGCATCTTGTCAGAAGGGTGTGATAGAGCAAAAGTGTTTATCTCAAGGCACCCAGGAATCTAGTGAGAGATCAAAAGTACAATCCAACCACACTCTACCAGCCCATAGTTACTACATAATTAATAAACAATTATTGGATTAATACACTGATTGGGTTGCAGGTCTCATAATCTAATAATATTGCTTCTGAACATTTTTGCATTGTCATACTAATGAGTTTCTGAGGGACACCTCATACTCTAAACAATAATAGGCATATCCCAACTGACTTATTTCCTCTAGCCATGGTCCAAATGCCTACATTTACTTCACAGTAGCTCATTTAAGTTATTAATCCATCCAATGCATCATTCCATGGATGAAGTTAGAATTTTCATAATCTAATCATCTTACTGCTGAAAAATGACTATTGTCAAAAATTTTTAAATTAACAAATGCTGGAAACAATGTTGGTAAAAGGAACACTTTTACATTATTGGTAGAAACACAAATTAGTACAGCCACTATGGAAAAGAACATAAAAAAACTAAAGACTACCAGAGAATCCAGCTATTCTACTCCTGGGTATGTAGCCAAAGGAATCAAAGTCAGCATACTATAGAGATTCCTGCACCCCCATGTTTATCATTTTACTATTAAAAATAATCAAATTATAGAATCAGCCAAGGCTTCCATTGGTGGATAATGGATAAAACAAATATGGTACATATACACACAATGGAGTATTATTGAATGATGTAGAACAAAATCATATCATTTGCAGAAAAACATGAATTGAACTGCATGGATGAATGCTGAAAGAAAGTATGATGTGTGTATGTGTGTGTGTGTGTGTGTGTGTGTGTATAAATTTTATTCATCCATGAAAAATAATAAAATTATTTCAACAGGAAGCAAATGAATGGCAATTATGTTAAACAAAATCAGTCAAACTCATAAAGTCAAGAGTCGTATGATTTTGTTCATATTCAGAAGCTAGAAATAACAAAGGAAAACAAAAGTGGGGGTGGATCTCTTGCAAATCAAAGGGAGATCATTAGAGGAAAGCAATCAGGATTGGGGGCAAAGAAGGAGGAGGGACGTGTTGGGGAGTGATATTGGCCCAATCATATTGTTGTATTTTATGCATGTACAAATGCATAACAATCAGTTCCATCATTATGTACAACTATAATGAACCAACATATGATGTGGGAAATAAAATTAATGTTAATTAGAGATCTCCATGTTACCATTGTTACTATGGAAATAAGGTATAATTTCAAACCCTGAATATTTTTGAGAGATTTATATATTGTTTAGAAGTGAATCCAGTTAGCATGCGAAGTTGAGTGTGCAAAAATGTTTTTGAGTTGTTAAGTATTTTAAAAGGAAGCTAAATCACACAAGATCTAAAACAACAGAGGATATAGGTACATTGTGGTAAAACTGTCTCACATAAACCATTCACATCTATATAATCATCTCTTTTTTGAGTCAAATTTATCAAAAATTTTACTGGCCAAAGAAGGGAGGGAGTTAGAGTCAACTTGACTTTTGTGCTTGTGCTTTGTGAATTTATAGGAGAATATAGTTCTCTGATTATTTTTTTGTGTGTTTCTGAGCTAAGAGTATTTAGTTTCTGCTAAAAAGAATGAGATCAAAGGAAAGCTTTTGAAAAACTTATTTATTCTATCTTTCTATATTTTCCAGGAAATCAATATAATTCAACATGTGAAAAAATTACTTAAAAGTTTTCACTCACCAACTTTTCTTTCCTTCTCCAGGTTGTTCCTTTTGGTCACAATTACAAATATTCCATATTACTCTTTTTAATTTGAGCTCATTGGAGTTTGATAATACTGCCTAAATGAGCATTAACTATTGAAAGACCACCTACACTCCAAACATTCTCATTTCACAAGGTCAAAACATTTGTATCAATATTATTGTTAAGTTTTAGTTTTTAATCTATCCATGACATAGTTCTTGTACCACATGGAAGTCTTTATCAATTTGTCATGATAGTCAAAATCCATAAACTATCTGCAAGAAAATTAGAGTACTATATTTTCCATGACTTAAATTAATTTTTCTTTCATGTGCCCTCTACTTAAACAATAGAAAATTTTACCTCCAAACATTCTTAGAATTTCCCTCCTTTTCATTCTCTTACTCTTTGTCACAATTCCAAAAGTTTTAAGCAGCGGTAGTATATTTAATGTAATGGGGTGGTTCCCCAGTTATTTTTCCTTATGTTTCTGAAAAGTCTACTTCACAGATCAGTCAGTAACTTCGTTTGGGTAATCCCTCCTGGTCTTACTGTGACATGCCTGGAAAAGAAAAAAAATATATATTTAAGGTTGTCATTTACATACCATAAAGTGTTTTATTTTCTTTCCTTTTTTTTTTCCTGGAGTCTTTCCTCTCTTCGCAGACTTTATTAGGAAATTCAAAGTCTATAGTGACTACATTGTTGTCATCATTATCTCCAAATGCTTTTCACTTTACTGTGTTTTTAATCCCCATTTTCTGTCAATGAACTTTTAAAATTTTACCATGTGAAATCTACTTTATTTTTGTATGGGATAATTATTTCCTCTACCAAATATTCTGAATTGTTGCTTTACTTTTTCCATTAACTTTTCTTGTAAATGTTCCTTTAGAAATATTACTTAGGTTCACAGATTTTATGTCTTATTTTATTACCATAATTTTTCAGATACTCTAGATTCATGGATATAATTTTTTCTTTGACCAAAAAACTGTTTATAAAATGCATTATTTTTATAAAATTTATATGACAAATGTCCAAGTGTTTGTTGTTGCTGTTTATTGAAATATTTTCATGTTAGATTCTTGGGTTTTTTTTATAATGATGATATACATTTTAGACTACACCTCAGAGATTTTTTCTTAGTATTCTTTGTGGACTAATATGAAATTACTTAAAAAATTCTTTGACTTTCATTAAAAGAGAAAGAACAGTAGCTGTTGATGAAACAATGAATTTAAGATATAACTAAACTCTTAAGATATAACTATATAACTCTTCCTTTTAAATTACATTTTTTTGCTATATCTTTGTTTGCTTATTTGGGGCTGTTAGATTAATGAAGCCTGAGATGTTTGTGTTACACAAACCCTCCTTTATCAAATTTTAGCATTTATCAATTTGATGCATTTTTGCACTTGGAAATTATACCCTCCAATTTTAATTCTGAAGAACAGCCTATTCATCCTCTGATAGCCTACTATTTCACTTGTTTGGTTTATTTTCAATTATATAAGCAGTGTTATATCAAGGTAGATTTTTATTCTTTAATTCTTTTAAATTATGTTTAATTTAACACAGAATTATTCTATAAAGTTGTTGGTTTACTGAAATTAATGTATATTACATGAACTGTAAGATAATGAACGGAAGAAAGGTAGAGAAGGTTGGAGCCTTAGAAGGAGCAATCTATCTGTTGATTATCATCTTCATAATGCTTTCCTTGCTTGTATTTGACCTGGCAAATGTAAACTGTGTTGCTATCTAATCCTTACACCTGAAGACCATTTATTTCTCATGAAAATTACCAACTTCCTGAAAATTTTTGGCTTCATGTTCTATAATCTGAATGATTGTGTGATGTTTTGTTATGACCTAAATTCTAATGTTCATATGATAGCTATCGTCCAAAAAAAATAAGATTTTATATAATGCATGTTTTATGACAGTGTTATAAAGTGGAGGAAAGAACAAAACATCTCAAAAAACGTAATAAAATGCAATTAAAATAATTGTGATAAAAAAATGCAATGACTCACAGCAACTCTAGAGATATCATTACTTCCAACTTGCAACCTGTGTTGCTTATCTTTTCTTACCTCTGTCTTGCTTATTTTTGTTGCATTTTTATCTATATATTTACCTCTCTTTCTTTATGTGTGTGTGTGTGTGTGTATTTTTTGCAGAAAATAGTAGTAGTCTTTCTTTCTATTAAAGAATCATTTTATTTCCACTTTTTAATTTTTCTTGATATCACTTGTACACTAACTATATAGTTTAGGTATTTAATATAAGAGCAGTGGACATATTTTTTTCTTCTTAATGTACCTTTATGTAAATAACACTACCTTCCATGGCTGTTCCTTTTAAACATAGCATACAATTTTAATCAAATAAGGCCTATGTGATGAGATAAAGTGAAGTGGATAATGTTGGTGTTATGCTACATCATTAGGCTACGAATAAGGCTTACGTCAACACAAGCACTATGATAATAGTCTATTTGATAACAGAGAGGTTTAGTAAGCAGCTAGAGAGAGTAGGAAGAATCTACAGTATTGATACCTTAGATAAAGGAATAACACACATCTTAGTCAGGTTAAAAAAGAATGGCACAAGACTTCATCATACTACTTAGAACAATCCTAGGGTTCATAATATACAGTAATTTTAATCAAATTAAAGTGTTATACCTCCTTAATTATTTAAGCAAATATATTTTCAATAATTACTATATTCTGGGTTGTGTAGTGGAGTAGGTACAATGCTATAACATTGTGAATAAGAAGCATTACTTATGATGCTTGTACCATTATGAGGAAGATAGATGCTATGGTTTGGACATAGCTAGTACTCCCCCCCACCCCGCCCGCCGCCAAATATTCATGAGCTGGAAGCTTGGATTCCCAATTTAGTGAGGTTGAGATGTGGTTGAATCTTTAAGAAGTGCATCTAGTGCAAATGATTAGGTCACTGGGGGGTACCATTCTTGGAAGTCCCATGCAGTTGTCACGGGACCCTATTAAGTTTCATAAAAACAGGTTGTTATGAAAATAATAATGGTGGATCCTTGATCCCTCTGGCTTTCTGTCTTGTTATGTAATTGGTCTCAGTTGGGCTCTTACATTATGATGTCATCTTCCATACTGAGACACAAGCAAGGGGGCAAATACCAGAGGCCAAACAGATGGGACTATTCCATCATGGACCTTCAGAATCACAAACTGAGCTAAGTAAATCTTTTCTTTATAAACCACCTAGTGTCAGGTCAATTCTATATTTTTTGAAAAGGAAAGAATAATAATACAGTAATCCAAAGTGTATAAAAATGAGAATGAATGAACAATGAAATAAAAAAATAGCTTGCCATGTTCAAAGACTTCATTTTAAGGGGTACTCTTTTGTTATTGTCTGTAGGCTTTCAAATTAGCCTTGTTTGTACTTGCATAACCACATTAAGACCTTATAATTTATAGTTAATTTATATTTTTAAAAATTTGAAATTCTTCTCTATTATGAAATCATTTCTAAAGTATTGTTAGTTAGTGCTACTTATTTTTGAAGGAAATGTTTAAAATCCATTATATTCTGATTACATAGTTTCCCTTTGTCTGTGGTTCTATGTTACCAACCAATTTTCAGTTGACCATAATCAACAGCAGTCTAAAAATCTTAAAAAGGGAAATTCCCAGAAATAAATAGTTCATAAGTTTCTAAATGCACATTTTTCTAAGTAGTATGATGAAATCTTGCCATTCTACTTTGTCCTGACTAAGAGGTGTTTCATTCATTTATCTACATCTTACAGATTCTACTGACCCACTATTCACTTACTAGCTTTCTCTGATATCAAATTATGTATATCACAGTGCTTGTGTTCAAGTAAGTCTTATTAATAGCATAATGATATACCACAGCACAAATATCATTCACTTCACTATCTCATCACACAGGCCTTAATATACAGGACGGTGGACATACATTTTTCTTTGGAATGATGTATCATTTCACATCTTCACTAGATAAAGGGTTTGTATATAAGATAGTTTGAGACATAGAAATCACAGTTACATTTTTATTATGATATTCCATCATTATTGTTATATTTTATCATTAGAATCATTAATCTAGTCGGGCATGGTGGCACACTTCTGTAATTCCAGCACTTTGGGAGACTGAGGCAAAAGCATAACATGCTCAAAGCAAGCCTCAGCAATTTAGCAAGGCCTTAAGCAACAGAGAGAGACCTTGTCTCAGAAGAAAAAAAATAATAAGACTGGGAATTCAGCTCAGCAGTAAAGCACCCTTGGTTTCAATTCTGGAAAAAATACTGATATCATAATGCCGTTAATTTATGAATTAAATATTATCATTTATAGGTATATATGTAGGATGAAACAATATAGTGTCCATTTCTATCCATGGATTGAGGCATCCATTGTGGATATTGGGACATATCTTCCAGGGTTAAAGGGGAGCTACTGAACTTTGAGAAAATCTTTAAACTTTTTGGTTTTCAGTTTAAAATATTGTCTCATATAGTTATATTTACATTTGAATTTGATATAAAAATATGGGTTACTTCATCTATCTTTAGCATAAAGATTTAAAAATACTTCTAAAAAATATGATCATAATTTCATCAAGAGAATCAAGTGGGTTATGCTTTTCTTTTTTTAAATTTGCTCTAATTAGTTATGCATGACAGTACAATGCATTTTGACACACCATAAGTAAATGGAGTATAACTTCTCATTCTTCTGGTTGTACATGATGCAGAATCACACTGATTGTGTAATCATATATCTACATAGGGCAATAATGTCCAATTCATTATACTATCTTTCCTACCCCCATAGTCCCTCCTCTCCTTACTCTCCTCTGCCTAATACACAGTAATTCTATTTTTTCTTAGGCACATCCATATTACCAATTAGCTTCCATTTATGAGAGAACACATTCAGCCATTGGGTTTTGAGTCTGGCTTATTTCGCTTAGAATGATATGCTCCAGCTCTATCTATTTACTGGCAAATGCCATAATTTCATTCTTTTTTAAGGTTAAGTAATATTCAAAATTTTATTTTTAATCTGGTGACTATATAAGAACAGATATTGTAAAATCATACATATATTCTTATAATTTTGAGTATGAAACAAATTTTTATAAATCAAATAGTGTTAATTAATTGGAATAAATTTTATATGTAATATTAATGTCTAATCACTCTTGAAAATATGTTGTTTAAAATTATTAATATTATTATTAATTTTATCAGCCTGATAGAAAATTTTAAATTCTTGTGTTATGAACTGAATGCATGTGTTCTCCCTCCTCTGCAATTCATATGTTAATCCTTAATCTCCAGTGTGACTATATTTGTAGTTAAGAAGTAGTGAAGTTTCAGTGAGGCATAGGGTGAGAAAAGATGCCAGAGAAGAATCTCTTTCTCATTCTCCTTTCCTTTTTCAGCATAAACAGAAGAGATAATGTGAAGGAAAACAGATAACGACAGTCCAGAAGAAGACACTAAACAGAGAGCAACCCTTCAGCAACCTTGATCTTAGACTTCCAAACTCAACTACCTACCATGAGAAAATAAGTTACTGTATTTTATGCCACTCAGATCATGATATTTTGTTTTGGCAGCCTAAACAAATAAATATAATTTTAAAGATATTTGTATTGATACAGAAATTAATTATTAACATTTATTCTAGAATTTTATATAGCTTGGTAAATATTTTTTTCTATTAGGAAATGCACATTAGAGACTTATTTATTGATCTGAACATAAAAACAATTATTTAAGTTATATATCAATGCTATGAATAAATAAAAATACATAGGATTGTGATTATAAATTTATCTTTGTCTAGACAAATGATGGTAGGTACTGAGCACAATAAAATGGCATTGGGGGAAAATCTGAAATATTATTTGTATAAATTCAATAATCTATGCCAAAAATATTTAGAACCTGACCTTAAAGAAGTGGATAGGAAATGATGGGTTTGAGTAGTTTTGGAGCATTGATAGAGTATATTTTTGTTGATGATTTGTCAATAGGGTTTTAGTGGAGTTAAGATAACCAAAAGTCTAGAGCAATTTTAAAATTTTAAAATAGAACAAGAAATAGAAATAGGAAGCAGGTTTAACCTTATATATCAAAGACAAAATAATAATGTCTGGGCATGTGGAAAGTGTAGATGCACTGAAGTGAGTCAAAGAATGCTGGTAGAAAAACCTCAGAGCAAATTAAAGAAAGAAAACCCTGTGCATGTACAAATTATGAGCCGTGTTGTACTTTGTTAAAAAGCACCTTTAAAAACTGTTATAAATGGAGAATATTCAGTAAAGCACAATATAAAACCTCATTTGTAAAAGGATGGAGATCACAAAAGACTGACAAAATTATTTCTATTCTATACAAGATAACCTATGGAGAAAGTGATTATTTGCAATTATATAGAGGTTTCTTTTAAAGATTCTCTCTTCAAAAGTTCTGAAGGAAATAAAAGAAAGGGGTTTCTTTGACAGCAGATAAAATGTCCATTGTATGAGACATACATATTTTCTTTGAAGACTTTTTTTCTGCCATGATGATCAGACAAATGTTTTACATAATAGCTTGGAGAAGGATTTCTAGAAAGTAATTACTTTTTTGAACAATATTAAACTCTGTAGCTAGTGATATAAAAGGCTATTTTGAATTTTAAATATAAAATTCTTCCAGGTACACATAATCTAATTGCAGGGATTTCTTTTTTATGTTTTAGTGTTATGCGTAACTTGCAAATATAAGGGATTTCTATAAAATCACTTAGGGCTAAAACAACCTATTGCTCACTTATGAAAATAGAAATTTGAAAAACAAATACAGGAATAACCATTATTAATATTGTAAAAAATTGATTCAAAATTGATTAGTTTGCACTGTTGGTTTAGTAATAGAGAAGTAAGAATATGTCTTTACACTTTTTAATTATTTAAAGTTAGAGTAAAACACTAGCATAAAATGCATTGCATATTTATAGACATAAATGTCACCTAGAAACTTTTTGAGTGTCTATTTGCAGCTATAAGAATGAGTAAAATTAAATTTCATAGTAAGGCAGTGCAAAAAATAATAATATTCCAGCCTCATTCTAAATGTAGCAAGGAGTCAAGAGTTGAAAAGTCAGAAAGACTAATAATACTGTAATTATTTTTGCCTTGAATATAAATTCTTCTGTTCTCCCTATTCATTCTGATTTTATAAGCAGCATTCATTATTTTTAGGAGAAAATAAGAAACAGCAGCTAGTTGTTGTATGTGCCACAGTTAGTAATAATTTCTTAGTTCTTCCTCTATTTAAATAGTTTTGTTAATTTAATATCACAAAATCTTGTGTGATTTTGGATTAATTATAGTACCTGAATTATTATAGGGCCTCATTTTTATAAATGAGTTTATGTATTTAAAGTGTGTAATGGATATTAAAGTACATATCAACCCTCAATATAGCAGTTATTGGTAATTATTGACATTAAAATTAGCATAGTCTGAACCAGTGTATCAACAATTGATGCTGGTTGTGGAAAATCACATGTATATATTTAGCAGTTGCCACATGAATCATCTCTAATAGTTCCTCAAAACTGTCCAGCAGTCTTATCGCCCTTCACTATGTGTGCTTCCCCACATTCTCAGTATCCATTTTTGCACCATCTGTTTTCCCCTCAAACTTCCAATACTTCTTATCACTTCTCATTCTCAGTGCACAATATTGTCTTTTTTTCCCCTAAAATATAGATATTATAATATGTATTTTCATAGAAATTGATAACACATATAAATTTAGTCAGATAGTAATGACCTCTTCCCAGCACCAGATGTATCAAACCATTTACATCTCATTCACACTGTGCTTTCCTTTCTGTGTCCCTTAACTCATGTCAGAGGCTATCCCTTATTCATGAGTTTTGGATTCATCTTCCTTAACCTTCACAAGGGCATGCAATGCTGTAAATACAGACCCCTTTCCTGAATAAACTTTTGCCTCAATACTAGAGTAAAGACACCGACAAATTTCAAACATTGTATATCCTTCTAAACATGCAGAAGCACAATGCAGTTTAAATCACTTCTCTGAATGTTTCCAAATTTTAGGGAGCATAGTCAAGGTTCAGAAAATTTCCAGCACTTGAAGGCTTAGTCTGGATGGGGGCCAGAGGTTGGTCTTCTTTCACCTTTATTGGACTAGTGGATATATAACTACTTTCTCATGACGCTTCAGGGTCACAGTTTCAGATTTCTTCTAATGGATTCTTGGCTTATACTTACAAACTATTCTAGCATTATATTACTTTAAAAATATGTTGAAACATATCGGTGCTGAAAAATATTACAGCTTTGTCAACCTGTATAAACTTTCCAGCCTCCCAACCTCATTGCTCCACTCTTGTTTTTTTATTCAGGTTTTCTTAAGGCCAAATACTAATTGAAGACAACAGGACTCTTTGTGAGTTCTTAAATTTAATTAATTTTTGGAGTTGAAGTTAATTAATGTATTGAACTGGCTAATATACTGAATTGAAAAACAAAATAATTATTATCAAAATATGCACATTTAAACAATAAGAATAAAGTTCTATCAACCAATAGTTCTATTTCATTGCAAAAATAGAAGTAATTAAAATTAGTTTCCCTACAGAGACTCTAATACTAAACGAAAAGACTACTTTTGCATTCTTTTCAAGTTTTCAATTAATTATATCAGAGATTGCAAACTAAAATATCAAGAAAACAAGTTAAGCAATATAAATGAATTAAATGAGTTTCGAGATTGTTCTAGCCAGATTTCTCTCTGCTTTGGCCAAAGAATGTTATAAGAACAATGTTAGAGGGGGAAAAGTTTATTTGGGGGCTCATGGTTTCAGAAGTCTTAGTTCACAGATGGCCAACTCCATGGTGGAAGAGTGTGGTGGAGGAAATCAGAACAGGATATGAATGGAGCCAAGAAGCAAAAAGAGAATTCTCCTCATCATGGACAAAATATAAATCCCCAGGGCAGGCCCCAGGGACCCACTTCCTCCAGCAATACCTTACCTGTCTACAGGTATCACCTAATTAATCCCTATCAGGGGATTAATGCACTAATTATGTTCAGACTTTCATCCCTCAGTCATTTCACCTCTGAGATTGCATTATCTCATTGTGGGGAAACCATCTCTAAACCATAGCAGAGGTTATTTTTTAATCTGTATTATTTTCATATTTTATTGTGGCAAAATATACGAACATACTTATGTGATATAATATGATGATTCTCTTTATATATTGTGTAATCACGAAATCAGGGTATTAGTAAACTCATGCAAAACCTTCTAGCTATTTATTACTGAGCATATGCCTAGTCTAATGTATGCAACCAATAATAGATTATTAACTGATTGTAACCGTAAAACAAGTAGAGATGGTTTTATTGCTTAATATATGGGAAGACTTCATTCTTTCCATTTCCATTTTAGGATGTTTTATTGAGGATCGAACTCTTGGAGCTTTTGAAACATCATTTGTTAATTAAAGCAATAGTTACATACCCTAAAAAATGATGAGGGAGGACTTGGGCTTTGGGGGTGAATTAATAAGTCAAAAAATATTTTCCTTTGGACTTCTGTTTAGAATTGAAGTTATCTATGAGACACCTGTGAGACCAAAGATATCTATGAGACCAAACTTATTGTTAAACTGCTGTCTTTTAACTATGTCAGTCACTCATTTATAGATGTTTTAACTTATGTTACAGATATTCACTGTATAGAAAAATACCCATTAGCCACATACTTTTTTCTATTTTAACTTCACTTTAATTTAAATTCCATTAAAATAGTAGCTCAGTAAATTAGACAAAGGAGACTGAAGAGAAGTGGGAGAGAAGAGGATAGGAATAGGAAAAACAGTTGAAAGAATCAGTCATTACTTTCCTATGTTTAGATATGAATACACAACTAGTGAAGCTCCACATCATGTACCACCAAAAGAATGGAATCTTAATTTCCAGGTATGTATAATATGTAAAAATACACTCTGCTGTCATTTATGTCCAAAAAGAATAAACAAAAAAATCATTTGCCATTGCATTAGGCTTGCCAAGTGCTCAACAGGTGCATGTGATGAGTGGCTATTGTGAAGCCCCTGAACAGGTGCAGAACCTTCCTATCTCCATGTATCTACATCCAAGGGTGCTCAAACAGAGATTTTTATTTCTTGAGCTCTCAATACAATTCTAGGTGATTATTATAAACATCATAATAGATTTCCACATGTATGTGCTGTATCTGTATCATTGAGCTAGAAAACAATCTTGGCAGAATAGAAATTTTTCACTCTGAAAAATACAATTCCAGAAACATGTTTTTTTTTTTTTCTCTCCTTTAAATACACATCTAATCAGAAGGTTTCATGATGTAACAGCCAGTGAGGGGCAAAATGTTACATTTAACCTGACCCACCTAACCATATTATATATTAGGAATTGGTGTTCTACAATGGAAAACATATAACTGTAATTTAACATTTCCATATTTTTTTGCCTTTTAACAAATCCCCAAAGCTACCATTCATTGTCAACTTCATGACACAATTAATGCCTGTGATAGGTGAATAGATAACATAAGGATAATGTTATGATTTGTCTTAAATTTTGTCACAATCCTCCTTCAGAAGCAGAATTTGATACATGTCAGTGAACTGATTTTTTTGTACTACAAGGAACCTGTCAGCTACAAACCACTCTGTTACCAGAGTATGTCAAATTATACACTAGATCCTTTGTGGCATTGCAAATAAGAGTAAACAGCCAATTTTGTAGTACTAGCTCATATATTTTTTGATTTCTCAATTGCTTCTTCCCCTATTCAACTGCACATTGACTTACTTTAGTGGTTTACTGAAGTTTGTTACGGTTGTTAAAATTTGTTATAGCTCTAGCTGAGATCTGAGACCATGATGGTTTTCTAAGCCAGCATTCAGAATGACTTCTGTCAGTACCTAGATGACCCTGTCTATCTTTCTCACTTAGTCCTAGGCTACTATACAATATTAAGTGAAGAGACTAAGAAAAGGAAAAACAAAATGTAAGTTGTAAAAACAAAATACAACAACAACAACAACCCCAATGAATCTGGTAAGAAAGCAATCACTATGAAAATAGATTATTTTCAGAACTAGAAAAAAATTTTGACAAATGGACAATACTGCTAAAAATGATAATAGAATTTGATAAATTAAAAAATAATGTGAAATTTTCTTAATGAAAAAGAAAATTCCATTTTATTGATTTATGCCATATGTAGATTTACATATGCACACAGGAGTAATATTTCTGTGATTAATAGAATGTTCCTATTTTTGAGGTTGTTTCCTTATTTTTTATTTACTATCTTTCAAAAAACATAATGTTTGCATCCTTTGATGTTTGTTTCACAAGGCATTTTTGCCTTGCGAAGTAGATCATGATGTGCGTGATTTGGTTTCACTCTTGACTCTGAAGGCATGTTTAAGGTTACTTCACCCATACTTGACACTGTGGAAGTTTCAGGTTCATTCTTGCACATATTTCCTTCAGCTTCTGCTGAAGCTCTGTCAGTTAGCTCTGAGGCAGGAGATTCTGTCTGTCAGAATTCACTTAGATCAAATAAAACTCACTTCTGAATCAAGCTGGAGAAACATTCACCTTTGATTTGTTAATTTTCAAGCCACACATAAACTACGCTACACTCTGTTACCTTTACTTATATATAATTCTATCAAATGACATCACTATGGATGACCTGCAAATAGCAGAGAAAACACATATAACTTCTTAAACTTCTCTGCTTTTCTTAGCAGTTCAAGAAAGGTCTATTCATAAAATTTGAGAGCATCTCTCATATGATGATTTAAAGACAAAAGCAGAGCTTTATCTTTCTGAGAATATAATAATATTTTTTCTCTTAAATGAAGATACAACTCAAATGAATATCCATTGTGTTCAATGGAAAATTAGATGGTAAGACAAACATATAGACGAAAGTGACTAGGCACCATTCTTATGTTTTTTTTATTATTATTTGATTATAACAGTCCTGAATGTGAAAAAGAAAATGACAACTTACATGTTGTTTTCTGCAATATAAAGGATTGTTTGACACCAAAGTCTATTTTAAAAGAAAGATTTTTATTATAGTGTCAGTTTTATTTACATGACTTTCACTTATGCTTCTTTTACCCTTATAGAGTTTTAGTAGAGTTAAAGGAATATGGCAGAGTTAGAGTAATGTCATTCTCAAAGAATAAGGGAAAGTCATATTTCCACTGAGGTCACTAAAGTAATGGAGGTTATCTTTTGTTGATGGCAGTATTTCATATATTTATATATATGTGTATATATATATGTATATATGTGTATATGTATATAAAATATACATTATAATTTTTGTATTTTTAGTGCTTATTATTTGTGATAAAATTTACTTACTGAAGGAACACAAATGATATATTTTATGTTAGTCTAGTATTCTTGATATTTTAGTGTAAAAGGCAAGAAAAGATTTTAAGTGAAATACCATTCTGCTTGTCTACAGATTTTGTACCTTAGCCATTGAAACAATATTAGTTTCTCCCCCTCCTTTTTTGGGGGGTGGTACCAGGTATTAATCTCAGGGGCGCTCAACCACTGAGCCATATCCCCAGCACTTTTTTGTATTTTGTTTAGAGACAGGGTCTCACTGAGTTGCTTAGCCCTTCAGTTTTGCTGAGGCTGGTGATCTCTGGAGATTTGTGTCTCAAACTTCCAAGCTGCTGGGATTATAGGCATAAACCACCACATCTGGCACAATATTAGATTTTTAAAAGCCCAAACAGTCTTAATTTTCAGGTGATTTGAATGTTTTCTTCCTTAAGAGAAAAGGTTTGGGTTTACTTGTTATAGTTTTTTATTATTAAATTTCTTATGCTAGCAGGCACCTTTTAGATAAGAGAGAGTATCAAGAAAGGTGCCTGAAGTGTTTTTAGAGATTGCAGTTTAACTTCTAATCTTCTTAAAGGAAGGAAGATAAGTCTTATTATGTTTCAGCATTCCCCTTAAAATTAAATTTGTAATGAAATATATATAAAATCTAAAAATTGTTTTTAATTTTTTGACTTATTTTTAGAAATAAATTTTGACACTAGGAATCACTAAACAGGGATGTGACAGCTTCACACAAGTGTATGCACATGCACAAAAGTAGACAGATACATGCACACATAAACACACAGAAATCTAGAAACTGTTCATGAAACCAGATGCTGTTATTATTTAATAATCATAATTACATTCAAAATGCAAGTGAATATCTTTCTTTTTTTTTGGAATACTGCAGCCTGGCTGGGCACAAAATCACGAGCCACTCAAGCAGGAACAAACTATTACCAAAAATCCCGCGAATGCCAAGCATGAGGCCTTCTCCTGGGACACACTCCACCAACAGGAAATCCCTCCTCCAGAATCCCCTCCTACTGCACTTCCCCAACCAATGGGAACTCTCCTGGAGTCCCGCAAAAGCTCCAAAGTAGCAGGCCTAGGCAGACAGCAGGGGTCTAATCTCCAACTGAATGCACATGTTAACATAATCTTTATCATCTCAATGGCTTACTAGCGTCACCTTTCAACCAAAAATGCCATGAATCATTCCTACTTGGCTATGGCTCTCAGCAGTGTAAAATTAGCTACAATGTTTTCTTCAAAAAGTCATTAAGAATTATGTTATTTCGGATTTTAAACAAGTAGGAATAATTAGCTATAAAAAATATGTTTAAAATTTCACATCATTTTATTTGTATACCTTAGGCAAATACTTGAAAGTATTACTATTATTCTTTCACATGTACCACATTAAAAAACTAAACTTGATTCTTTATACATAAATATTTTCAAAATTATGTAGAAATACATGTCAGTGTTTTACCAAAGACCTTTTTTACTTAACAGCACCTGTAATTCTTTTCATCTTTCTATTTTGTTTCAAAGAAACAAATATAATACATTCTTAATTTTAGTTGGTTTTGATTTGTTTTTTAATTTCCCTCCCTTTCTTTCAGAGTGATATTTGTACCCTATTACATGCTGGATACCTTCTATTGTTAAAAACAAACAAACAAACAAACAAACAAAAAACATTATTCTTTGTCCTTACATAATTTTCCTCTTTCCACATTAAAAATGAGCCAAGAATAATTATTGTCTTTAGTTTATCTAGAATACCCATTTTCCTTTTATTCTCTTGAATCCATCTTCTCATCTACTTGCACATTCACATAAAAAATACAAACTGTGAGAAAGTTAATACTAAAATGATCACTATAGTTTCACTGATGTATTTCAAATAGGAAGCACATTATAGATAAAATGTTATCCTTGATAATATTTACTGGTTATTAAAGGACATAAAAGCAATAATTTAAGTTTTTCTGTGAGCTTGTTGAGATAGTATATGAAAATATGATAAGAAAAGATTTGACTAAAATGGAAGGCTAGAGAGGTGAAAGCATAAATGTTGGAACCAAGTAAGGAATTAATTTTAGGTAAATGTAAATGCAAATTTGAACTATAGAAATGTCTTCTGGAAAAAAATTAACCAAAATCCAGCTCATAAACAAAGAATATAAGTGAAATTACTCATTAATGGCATACAGTGCAATATGAAAGTACAGAACTAATTTAAATAAATTAAATAATTTACTAATTTAAATAAAGTATTGGAAGATATGCTATTACAGACAAATTTTATAGAGATATAGAAGTTCTTAATATGCAAACAAAAATATTTGTTTTGTATCAATAAATACTTATTTAAAACAACTAAAAAGAAATATCTGCTGAATATTTTCTCTGATATAAGGAGACTGATTCAGAGTGGGATTGGCAAGGGGAGCATGGGAGGATTACATAAACTCTAGAATAGGGCAAAGGGGAGGGAGAGGGAGGAGGAGGGCTTAGGGGTAAAAAAGATGGAGGAATGAGATGCATATCATTACCATAAGTATATGTATGAAGACACAAATAGTGTGAATATACTTTATATACAATCAGAGATATGAAAAATTTTGCTCTGTATACTTAATATGAATTGTAATATATTCTGCTGTCATATATAACAAATTAGAATAACAAATAAATAAACAAATCAAAAAGAAATACTCTACAAATTCAGAAATTTTCAGAAACTAATAGTCTTTACAACATGGAAAAATAGGGCAATAGGAAATAAGAAGAACAAAAATTATCAGAACACATCTGAAGACTATCGTTAAAATATTAAAGTAAAAGGTATAGAATTCTATACCATCATTTTGTACATGATTCTATAAAAAATATAGTATGCACTTCTTCAAAAGTATCAATATCAAAATGTCAGCACAGCAAAATAGTACAATGAAAAATAGCACAGCTATAAAATAAAGTTAGTGAAATAAGGTGTCATGACTTTTATACTAATGATAGAAAAAAGAATGAAGGTAATATGCTAATTTGCTCATACATTGGAACACAAATAATTGTATTTCAAAACCAAAATGAAATTAATATTATTAGCCAAAACAAAAAAAACATAAATTTTATAGGCATATAACCATGATAAGGTAACATAAATATCTTTAATATCAGGAAAAATATGAGAATAAATAACAGGTTGTGAGGATTTGCTTGTATATTAATTTTTCTAATTTTATACTAGAAATCAACAATATGCATAACAACATGTTAATGCATTGAATTTATCTTTGGGAATAAAATTTGGAGCATTAGTAAATTATATATTAATTTAAATACCTATGTTGTATGAGCTTTTCATAAAGATATTACGCTATTTTATTGTGAGAAAAATGGAATCAGAATTTTTATTACTCTAAGCCAAATTAATATAACTTTGTATATATTTAATGAAAGTCATTACTTAGTGAAATCTGTATAGCATATGTAGCAGTATATTCCAGAGAATAAAACTTATGATTTAATTATTAAGTACAACATTAAAATGCAAATTGAATTATAAACATGTCTTATTTTTTTTCAGAGACAGAGAGAGAGTGAGAAAAAGAATTTTTTAATATTTATTTTTTAGTTTTCGGTAGACACAACATCTTAATTTTACTTTTATATGGTGCTGAGGATGGAACCCAGTGCCCCATGCATGACAGGTGGGCATGCTACTGCTTGAGCCACATCCCAGCCCCAACATGTCTTGTTTTTTTAACATTGTCACTTATTAAAATTATTATCTACCATAGCTTATAAAAATTATGTCTGTATATGTCATATAATATAAATGTACACTTTTAGATACAGACAAATAATAAGTAAAAAATAAAGCATATACCTGTATACACCCAAGTGTGCAGTGAAACATTAGCACATTATAGCTCATATTTTTACTTAATGTGGCTTCTTTTGTGATTAATTTCATAATTTTATACAAAGGTAGATTCTAATTTATCTAATTCCAGTGCAGATATTTCATATGTTAAATGAAATATTTTGCTAATAAAATTATTCAAGAAATCTACTTTGTTTGGTTGTCCCAATACAAAACATAAACACAGTAGATATTACTGAAATGCAAAAAGTGTCAAAGGGAAGACAATAAAATGGGATGAAAAGAGGTAAGAAAAATATGAATTGGCCCCAATTTCAACTACTGCATTTTGTTCTCCAGAAGGTGGTAATGGAGTATAGGGAATATTAATATGATGGATATAAAAGATAGTTTCTGAAAAAGAGGAAAACATAATAAAAATTCACAATAATATATTGATGTAATAAACCTATAATCATTGGAAAGATATTGAATAACACTTAACTTCAATAAAAAAGATTTTATCAATTTTTCTCATCTGCCATGATTGTTTGAAAAAAACTATGTGGCCTTTTATGAGAGAAGTAAAGGAATCCAATGAGAGAAATATGTGCCTATTCTTTTACTTTACTTTATATTTTTTCTTTCTTATTTTGGCCTGAAGCTTTATTTTCTCTGCTAATGAAGAACTATTGATTCAAGGTAACCAAATAGGTCATGCTGGGACACAGGGAGAATCAGTAAGGACCTAACAGCTTAGAGCTCTAGGCTAGAATTTCAGATGAAAAGTGGCCCAGCTGGGATCGCCAGGTAGAAATTGAGCCAGAATTTCAGTAGGTAATTTTTTTAAAAATATAAAATACGGAACTTTGCCTTTACCATCTCTTGCTGAAATCCATAAAACTCTCAAGTATGAAAATCATAATAGAGGGCAGTGAGGATTTACCAACTTTATGACACAAATAGCTTTATATAAAATGAATCTTCATAGGAACTTTCTTCATCTTCAAGAACCAAAGTGTGTATATCTTAAATATTTACTGCAATAATAATCTCCAAATGAATTAAAATAGCACACCTGTAAGATCCTAATTACTTCTGAGGATCCCCTATAGAGTATGTTCATTCTTCAAATAAACCTGCTGTCATGTTTTGGGATTTCCATTCTTCTTTCTTTTACTTTAGTGAGCTGCTTAAAGAAACCTCAATGTTCCCACTCTCCTCAAGCTCCCTTAAGTGTTCCTGGTTGTAATTAGTAATCACTGCATTCTAATGTTCTCAGAACATGTGTCTTTGTTAGTTTTTTTGTTGTTATTTTTGTTTGTTGTCTGGTTTTCTGATTATTGTTGTTTTTCTTCTTGTTTTGGGGCCTGAGAAGTTCTGCCTCTATTCCCAGTTTTGGAAAGTGCTGTCAATATGTTAATTTGTGTCTATCATAATAACAGGGTTGATATTTTACAGAAAAGAGAACTTTGAACAATTACATACATTCTTTCCTTTTCTGCAACTTCTCTGTTAAAAAGAATCTTTTGATTCACATACTCAAGAAAAATTTTGATTCATATATGTGGGATATATGTGGTTCAAAGCATATAAATGGAACTAATCAGATTATGAAGACGTGCTGTTAGATTTTGTGAGATAGATTTTAAAGTCATAGAAAGTAATTGAATTTATTACTAACAGAAACAAGGTAAACATATAAAATAAAATTTTGATTAGAATTTAGTTTACTTATTAGGTTTCCCTCTCATGCTACAAAATACAGCTTACCCGATGAAGTATATGTTAATATCATTGACATTTATAGCTTTAGCTATCACATTTATCATTTCACTCTTCATAATTAAAATAAAAGAAGTTCTTATTGTGTGTGTATTTAGCAGCCTCCTCACTAGTGAATTACAGCCTTTAATTTCTTATATTACTGGATACTGGCTAACTAAGCAAATGAGATGATGTAAAATCTGCCTGTGAATGAATAGCCTAAAAGTAAAAGTTCAGCTTCAAATCTGCCAAGACTAATTTATATTCCTCTGTAGGCATTGGTAATTCTCCCAATAGTTGAAATTACAATACAAGATACACATAGAATGAGGTGTGCCGCAGTCTGGCTGGGCACAAATCAGGAGCAGAAAGGAACTTTATTTTTAGAACCCACACCGCACCCCGCCCACACGGAACTCTCCAGGAACTCCCCAGAGCTCCACTAGAACTTTGGGAGCCTTGCAAGCAATCAACTGGAACTCAAACCCCCCGCCCCCAACTCCACCCATGCAAACTCTCTAGGAACTCTAGGAGAACTCTAAAATAGTGGGCTCCAGAGGCAGCAGGAACCTCTCTTCCCGGCAAAATGCCAGGCACCATCTTGACCTGGCTTTGGCTGTCAACAGAGGTGTTGAAAAATAGTATAAAATTTTTGTTAGGTGGCATACTTTTTGAATATAGTTGGTTTGCTTGTGTTCATTTTGTTTATTTCTAGATATAGGACTGGACTACTATAATTCAATACTACTTGTCAAAATACATTTATAGTTGGTATTGGCCTAAGCAAATACTATTCAGCTTCTGCTAAAATTGAAACCCATTATTGATGTGCTCCTTATGTTATAATGAGTATTGGATTGATTAATATTTTCTAGCATTAATAAATCCTATATTCATTTTGAAACATTGAATGCTTTTCTTCAGATGTTAAGAACCTTGGGACATCCAATCAAATGAATGCACCTGTATTCATATTCAGACACACATTGTGCTGTCAGATTCCACAAAAAAACTTGAAGTTTTGCCATCAAGCTTTGGCTTTTCTGGGAAAATAGGTCTCCATAATATCCCTTTGTCCCTCTAAGTTGTTCTTCATCTTCCCTGACACATGTCCTTCAGAAATTCTTTGTAAAATCTTTAGAAACCCACTTTTACAGGCTAGTCAAAGTGGGGGGGGGGGGAAGGCTTTAGTGGTTTTGGTCACACCCCTCATATAGACTTCCCTCTGACTAAGAGCAATAGTCTAACAAATTGTTTGAATTAATGTGATAAAACAAAGAATTAGTAAGAAATTTTAAATTTGAATTTGCATTATTAATCTGCAATATCCAGAACATGAACAATATTTTTCTCATATTCAGTTAGCCTCTCCCTTGCAAGTAGTTCTTGAAATATTTTGTTAACATTTTAGAAATCAACAAAATCATTTGTTATTTGTGAAGAATTCATTAGAATGAAATTTATTTTAAGGCTAATATTCACCTCATATCCCTAAAATTTAAGTGAACAAACTTTTTCACATATATGAGTGTGCATGTATATTTGTGTTTATGTATATGTGATATATATATATATATATATATATATATATATATAACTTCAAGGGTAAATGTGACTTTTTTGAATAGTACACTTCCAATAATCAGAGAAAGATACCTTGTCTTCAAGCAGTGAACTTTGAAATCAATGGGTTTTCTCAAAAACTACTAACATCAAAGTAAATGTTTTCTAGCAAAGTGGTATTACTTATATTGTAAAAGACCTGTTTAAGAAAGCAAGTAATAAGGATTAAATATGTATAATTAGACATTTGGAATGAGAGTGACAATATTACTGAAAAATCATTGATAATAAAAATATTACTTCATAAGAGTAACTTTTAAAATATGAAACATTTTTCTTTGCTAGTAAATAGCTCTTAACTAAATGAAAAGGAAAGATTTGTTGTCATTTTTGTTGTTATAGTTGGTTTGTTTGTGTTCATTTCTGTTCAAAATAAGGACAAATTCAAACCTTAGTTAATATTTCCTTTGTACTTATAATATAGAGAAAAGATAATATGAGTGACACTGTCACCTCTGAAATATCTATGGTATCATGAAGGAGCACAATCACTTAAATAATTTTCATTTCCATGTATATTTTCTACATATATTAAATCAGGTTAGATATTTTAAAAACCTCCACACTATATTGAAAGTAATACAGCTCTATTAAAATGAATACAGATGTAAAAATATTATAAATACTGAATTTAGTGTGCTAAGAAGTCTCAAATCAGAGGGCTATGAATGAAATATTTCATTTTATTCCACTCACTAGGTTTAATCATGCTCTGTCAAATCTCCATGTTTTATTTCTTAATGATGTCTTGAGCAGATTCCACAACTCTGTGGAGACCATGAGGTTTTTAAAGGTCAATCCAGTTAAGGTTAAATTGATTCAATTTCCCCCATCTTCATGTCCATACCACAGCTCATGTTTTATCAGAAATTCTAAATGGTAGGAATAAAAGAGAAGTTTACAGTTAGCCTTGAGTCACTGTTTTCATATTCTCTCTTTAAAACTAGTTTCTTCTAAAGTATTTTTTTAAAAAAGGAGGTAGTTGAAATGGGAATGTCTTCTCACCCACTGGCAGTTGCTTTTTTTTCTTTCTTTCTAGTTTTTGAATCTCCCTCTGATTGACATTAGTTGGCTTCAGTATTCTAGGTGTGGCACAAGTTCAAGGGCTAGTTCTTTCAAAGGTGTCTAGTTTGTTTGTTGGTTGGTACTACAGATTGAACTCAGGGGCACTTGACCTCTGAGGCACATCCTCAGCCCAATTTTGAATTTTATTTAGAGATGGGGTCTCACTGAATTGCTTACCACCTTGCTTTTGCTGAGGTGGGCTCAGCCTCTGGAGCCTCTGGGATTACAGGCATCTGCCACCATGCCCAACCAAAGGTTTCCAGTTTTTGATATGTCCTAGGATTCTTGACACTAGGGAACTAGCTCAACCTAGTCTTCATCAATGATTATGATTCTCTTTGCTTCCTGCTATCTAATATATGCCACAATCCTTGCTGTTGGTTTCATCATCTGATAACCTTCTCAGAAGAAATATTAGCAAGGTAGCTCAAGTTCTACTAATTTCTGGAAGGTACCCTTGTTCTATGAGAAAACGTACTCCTGTGTCCTAGTAACCCAGTGGAACTCTTGGCCACTCTCTCACCACTTTCTTCTTTGCTCTGCAGTCTTTCCAATTCTCTTCTCCATTACTCAGATGCACAGGGAAGACCACAAAACTTTTGCTTAAGCAAAGATCTATCTGACAAATAAACCATCAGTTCCTCCTTCTTTTTAAGAATACATACCCTCTCACATACATATACTTGGCTAATGGGAAAGAAAACTATATATGGGAATGTGGGGGACACATTGGGGCTACCTCTTGGTTCTAATGAATTCTGATTCTGACTGACTTGATGTTTATAAAGAGAGTTAGTTTTGGCATTTCTTTTTCATAATTGTGCTACAGTGGGAAAACACAACTCACACCCTGTTATCTCAGAAAGCAAAATGTATTCTTTTACTTTGGACTGTTATAATTGGAATTTATATTCCATCCTTCAAAGTTTCTTATATCCATTTTAATTGTAATGTATAGAATTTTATTTTCTTTTTTGAAAGACTTTTATTTCATATAAGCATGAATTAATAAAGTATAAACCATGAATGTGTTCTTGTCATTTTCACTTAATTCTAGATGATGAGGTTGAATTTACAATGGTTAATTTGACTGGCTTGCACTTTTTCCTTCCTCCTCATTATGAGAATTATTATAGTACCTAATATTTTTAGTCCTATCCTCTCTCAGAATATATTTGTCATCCATGTACAAACTGATATATAACTTATAGGGTAAAAGCAAAACTAATATTTTCAATTTTCTGTTGTTACTAACCCTTTCTTTAAGGGATTTTGTGGGGGTTTTTTGTAATAACTTTTTCCATTTGATATAATGTGAGAGGAAAAAAATTAAATCTGAATCAATTAATTTGGTTTTGATTAGTAAATATTAGATTTTTTAATATCATAGAATATATTGAAAATGGACTGAGTATTGATATGCTATCAAAATATCCTGTTCAAACATATATCTGATTACTTGAAAATTTGGAACTATAACTAATATCACCTATCACCTCAAATTAAAATGCTTAGATCAAATATTACATTAACTTCCTTTATCTGAGGATATGAATTGAAAACTTTACTAAGTAATACTTGAACCAATAATCTTATAAATCCAATTGCTAAGTAATAAGTAATTGCAGTATTCCTTTGGTATAATGTATCTTTACTGAAATGGAACAATGATAATTGTTCAAGTGAAGAGATTGACAGCATTTTAAAATGTCTTTGTTCTTTTAAAATGGAAATGTTATCTTAAAATAGGAAATTTCAATGAGATTAAATTATTGAATCATTTGGTATTACTCAGTTATTATTATGTTGTTATAACTTTTCTGTAGGAAAGTCTAATGTAGGATTTATTTCTAGTTTAGTGAACTATACTCAGTTCCATTATAGACTCAAATATCTGAGTTGATTATTGTATATTCCAGACATACTTGACCATTAATAAAAGTTGAGTAAAAATTAAACATTTAATCTTATTTATCATAGAGAAGCAAAAGATGCCAGTGAAGTATATTAATCACTTTGCAGGGCTTGATTTTTTTTTCTTCTTTACTTTTATTTCCATTCGAATTTTGACTTTGTGGAATGTTTTCTTAAATACTTAAAAAGGAAACTGGAACTGACGCATATTTGAAGTGTGAATTAAAAGAGAATTTTTGAACTATTAATATCTCTAAAAGTGGTTAAAAGGGTGTATTTGGACCAGAATAAGCAGGTGTTGGTGAATTTTTAGAACATGATTAAGAGAGATTTTAACTTCTGTCTCACAATAACATCATTCATTTTCATTCTCCTAGATTTTGTTCCTTGAGTACTTTTCTGTAAGCACAAATCACTTGAAATTGAATATCCAGAAGAGTAGTCATCTCAAAAGTCATAAGTCTTGCTTTACTAAAATATACTAATATAGAAAATTTCAAGCAGTATAGTTTTTTTAAATCTTCTGCTCCTTTCCATTGAAAGCAAATGTCCCAACTAACAACTGTAGCATTATTGCAGATATATCTAATGCATATAACAAACATTTAAAAAATGTGATTTAGTTGAACTTTTCTTAGATTCTAAGATTGCTTCTAAAAATCATACAAGACTAACTCACATTCATGACAGATTTATTAAGGACAAGTAATATATTAAATCCTTGGAAGTTAGATTTTACATTAAAGAATAAATTAAAACCATAAATTAAATGTGTGCACAGATGAGCCCAGTCTTAGCAAATAGTAATCAGGTACTTTTTAATTTTCCTATATGGGATAGATTCATTAGGACCTGCCCAATCTTTATAATAGTTTTCCCTATCTCAAATATCTCTGAAATTTTCTGTATCATTAGGTCTTATAATCATAAGGCAAAGCAGAAGAAGAAAGGATGATACCGCCATCCCGATATTTAAATTTGGAAGACATATATCTGCTGTTCTGTATAATGAGTATTTGGGGACTCAAGTCTTTCTTTAGAAATAAGTTTACTATAACCAATTCCAGTTAACCTCTTTATTAAATATCTAAATAATGCAATTTCATGTGTAAATGTGTACTTAAGTTTCAAATGTGTAGATTTTTTATCAAACAAGAGTCTTGTCCAGATATATAACAAAGTCCTAATGAAATATTTGGAAAAACGTGTTTCAAAAAAATTTAGACATTATTACCCAATCATTTAAAAATATGGCCAAAGCAGTGTTTGATACAGGTGTTTTTTAATACTCTGCATATTAAAAAATGACTTTTTAAATTATTTAACTTAAAATTACCCCTTCAGTTTTATTTAATTTATAAAAAGTTAATTCTGTACTCATTGTATCATATCAGTTTAAATAATATTTTAAACACTACAGTCAGCACTAATGAGATTTTACAATTTTATTTTTTTGGTTTATATGTTGTCTTCTGAGTTAGAGTATTAATTAATGACCAACACTTTTTTCTGTGATAAGGAGTTAATTAAGTCTTGCTCTACCTGACAAAGCACTGTAATTTTACTTAATTGTTTAAAAATTGCACAATACTAAAACTGTAATTTTAGAGACTTCTCTGAATTCCAATTTTGATATGTGGGTTGACTTGAAGCATTGTGTGAGCCTATGATCATAACTATATTGATCTGCGAATATAGCAACACAAGAAAACATCATGGCTAATACTTCCTGACACATTCAAAACGAAATGTTGACTAGTGCAATGCAAAAATATCCCTGCCTGTAGAAACAGATATTTTGTATGTTCATAGCAAAGTTTGATCCAAGATAATAAGTCAAAATACATTTTCCCTTAAACAAAAACTACTTTCTTGAGAATTAAATTTTAAAGGTAACATTCAAACTTATTTTTGCCTTACCTCTACTGTAAACAGTAGAGGCGAGGGATGTACATTGCACTGGATGTGCTCATAAACATATGAATCATGTAAAAGAAAATATCTTATCAATTTTGAATGTATTAACCAAAATCTAGTGCTTAAAATAACCGTGGGATGCACACAGACCTTGCTTACCTAATAAATAAATGATCTGCACTCTGTAGACTTCTTCATAAGCATGTTATCCAAAAGGTGATTTGTGAGAGAGTATATGTGTTTTATCTGCTGTTGCTATTACTAGAATTAGTATAACACATGGCTATTAAATAAAAGCCACATCATAAGACACAGTTCAGGACTGGGGATATGGCTCAGTTGGTAGAGTGCTTGCCTCACATGCACAAGGCCCTGGGATCAATCCCCAGTATCACCAAAAAAAAAAAAAAAATTCAGTAAACATTTTTATAACTTAAAAATCAGTGGAAATATTTATTGCTTGCTGTTTAAGAAAGTTGGTCCTGGGGATTTTTGAATGATGAGAGCTTCAAGAAAGAAAAGGTGTCTAAAGAAAAGTGCTGTTACCCTCTAAGAAAGTCTATGCTCCATCTGGGCAAATTGATCTGTAAATTAGCATGTGATTGCAAACCTAGACTAAAATAAAGCTAAGTATCAGGAAAAGATATCAAACAGAAGGATGACAGACAAGTACTGAAGAACCCCTGTCTCTTTTTCCAATTGCTTTCCTACTAGTTTTCAAAGAAATGTGTGTGGGTGAGAATGATTTTGATTTTCAGATCCACAGATAATTTTTTGTATATATGGGAAACAGTTGGGGGTAGAAAAAAGCATGACCTCAGGATGGGATGTGCAAGCTAGTAATGTCGGGAAAGATTTCGTGAATTGGAAAGAGTTCTCTGTTCTTAAACATCCATAAACAATAGTATATTGAATTCAATTTAAAGAAAAATGTATTTAGGAAATGTCTAATAGCATAAAAATATTTATTATTTGTTCTAAAGAAAACTGAATGCTAACTTCTATACAGAAGTTTTGATTACCTAAAATGTGTCATTGTGTTATATTATATTTTATCAATATCCTAAACATGGAAAATCTCTCTCTCTCTCTCTCTCTCTCTCTCTCTCTCTCTCTCTCTCTCTCTCTTACACACACACACACACACACACAAACACACACATGCACACATAATTTTGTCTTGGGTGTACAGAATGAATATAGCACATGCATATGATCGAAGTATTAAAATGTTTACTACTTGCACTTGTGATATTCTAGGAAAATAGCACTAACTCCCAAGCAGATCCAAAACTGAAAAATCCAGAGAGACTAACTTGGGTTTCTACAGGGATTACTGTGTGGGAGTGTGGTGAAGGATTTTTCCCAACTGAGGTTTCCCACTCCTGTTGCCTGACCTTCTCATAGGTCCAACAGGAAAGAACAACAAGGCTTCCCTAACATCTTTCTTATTTGTGGTCTAAAGTAGGAAGAAGGGGAAGAGAAGCCTAAGAGCTTTCAGAAATGAACATTAAATGCAGTGAGACTCTTTTTTTTTCATTCTAAAATACTTTCTGAACATCTTGGAATTATTTCATTTTTTCTAATTGAAACATAAAAATTGTAATTTTGGTTATGAGATTTTTAATATATGTACATGTTGTGCAAGTTTTATCAATCAATTTTATATATGTTGCCTCCTATATTTTGTGGTGAGATCATTGAAAACTCTTTTCTCTAGAAATTTTCAAATGTACAACCTATTGTTATTATTTGTAGTTAGGATGACATACACTCGATTTCTTGAACTTTTTCCTCCTATTTAACTGAAATTTTTTGTCCTTAACCAAAATTTTCGGACACTCTGGACTCTGATAACCAACATGTAATTTTGTTCTTAATAGTTCAAATTTAGTACTCCACATACAAATTAAAACATGTGGAACTTGTTTTTCTGAGTCTGAGTTATTTCTTTTAACATGATGTCCTCCAGATTCATTCATGTCATTGTAAATGAGAGGATTTCTTTCTTCTCTAAGCCTGAATATCATTCCCTGTGTGTAGATACCATATTTCTTTATCTGTTAATCTGCTGGTGAACATTTATCTTGACTCCTTTGTTGGCTACTGAGAATAATGATTCACTGAACATGGGAGTATAGATATGTCTCTTCAACATAGAAATTTCAGTTTCTTTGGATATATAGGCAATAGTGGAATTGCTGGATCATATGGAAGTCTTTTTAATTTTTTGAGAAAAGTCATTATTTTTCTATAGTATTTGTATTAATTTACATCCCCATCAATAGTGGTTAAGGATTCTCTTTTCACTCCATCGTAGCCAACATTTGCTATTTTCATAATAGCTTTTCTGATATTCCATGTGGTTTGCATTTCCCTGATTATTATTGAATTTGAGTGGTTTCTTATATGCCATTTAATATCTGAATATTCTTTCATATTTTTGTCTATTCAAGCCATTTGCCTATTTTTTTCAAACTATAATTTCATTCTCATTGTTGATTGTTAAATGTTATATGTGTTAATATGTTGTCACATATAAGTTTGCAAATAAATTGCCCCTTTTCACAGATTGTCTCTTACTTATTTCTTGCTTGTAAAGGAATATTTGATTCTCTTGTTTGTTCATTTATTTATGTATTCATTTATTTGACAGAATCTCCCTATGTCACCCTCACTGAACTCCTAAACTCAAGCAATATTTCTTTTCTTATCCTATCTAGTAGTTGTGTTTTTTAATTTCCTTCATCAGTGCTTTTGAGTTTTCAGAATAGAGTTCTTTCATCACCTTTGTTCAATTTATTCCTACCTATTCGATTTTGTTTTGTTTCATTTTTTGTGGCTATTTTATGTAGGATTGCTTTTTTTTCAATTATTAGTCAAATATTTTCTAGTGTATAGAAATTATACTAATTTTTATGTATTAGTTTTGTATCCTGTAACTTCACTAAATTTGGTTATTCTATCAGGTTCTTGGTGACTTCTTTAGGATTTTCTATAAAAAGACCATGTCATCTGAAAACAGGGATGATTTAACTTCTAACATTGTGATATGAATTTTCTACTTTTTCTTACCCAATTACTCTTATTAAGATTGCCAGTATGGGCTGGGGATGTGGCCCATGCGGTAGTGGGCTTGCCTACATGTGTGGGGCACTGGGTTCGATCCTCAGCACCACATAAAAATAAAAAATAAAGATGTTGTGTCCACCGACAACTAAAAAAATAAAAAATATTTAAAACTTCTCTCTCTCTCTCTCTCTCTCTCTCTCAAAAGAAAAAAAAATGATTGCCAGTACTATGTTCAACAGAAGTGATAAGGGTGGGCACCCTTTGTCTTATTCCTCATCTTAGATTTTTTAAAATTATATTTTTACCATTGAGGATGGTATCATAGTTAAGATCTTAAGTCTTGCTCTGTCCTGCATGGGCAAGGAAATGGGTTCCCATTGGAGGGATGGGCTGACTGGGAAATGCAAGCTGTGAAAATAGTACCATGAAATAACAGGAAATACCAGAAATATAGTTAAAAGAGTGGAGGCAGTGAAGGATTAGGCCAACCAGAGGAGTATGGCTTCTAACAAAGTTGAATCCCACTCCTGCTTTATTTATAGCAGTATAGATCAAAGGAAATTGGTAGGTATAAGGTTTCAGTGTGGGAGGAGTCTTGTCTCAGAGCTTGCATCTTCTCAAAAAGCAAGATGTAGGTGGGGGTAGGCAGGCTCTTAGGCTCTTAACAGGTAACACTCATCTCCAGAGCTGAGCTGCACTTCTGATGGAGCTAGGTAGGAAGCTATAAGCACCTGGCATTCTCAAACCAGAAGGATTACTGCTGGGAGTTCCTGATACCAGACTTTCCAGCCTTGAACTTGGCTTGAAAATGGTTTTAGTTCAGGCATAGTTCCTGGATGCTTCCTGCACTTAAGACAATGAAATAGAAGCCAGAGTATTTTCCACTATCAGTAATGCAAAAAAGATTGCCAGTACTATGTTCAACAGAAGTGATAAGTGATATTCTCCTTTACCTGAAGGAAGCCACATTTATACTTTTGTAAAACTACATGTATGCCAACAAAACAAATATATTACAATATTTGAAGGAAATAATTCAGATGAAATTAATAATATTTATGGATATCCACAGTTTTAGAGGCTATCTCAGAGTCCTCTTATCTACAAAGTCTTCAATTGTACTGGTGCAAAGATCACTTTTACAATCTTTCCTTTTTGCTCACTACCTTGCTTTGCTCTTAGAAAAAATACTGACTTTTGTGATCTCTTTTAATTTTATTTCCAAATAGAACCAGACTTGAATCCCATGCTGGTGCTTACATGGTCACCTTAGCAAAAGTGTTACCAGAGGCTAGTAAAATGACTTTGGGAAGAAGAAGGGATGATTTGTAATGTTTGACTATTTCTAAATTGTGAATTCTCTCAAGCTACCAATTAAATATATATCTCACACAATTCCTGAATATTTTATAATTAGCTCTCATGTTCAATTAAGGCTTAGCTCCTGCACAACATTGCAGTAGCTCATCTTTAGTCAAAGATGCCAGAAATAGTAATTATTACAATAGCAATTAAAATGTCACAAAATTACTAGACATTGAGTTTGTTTACTCATTATCATGTTGAATTTTTTAAATTTCAGCCATTTTAGTAAATATAAAAATTTTTTCTTTTATTTTTAGTTTTCTTAATCGCAAATCTTTTCATTTAGTTATTGGTCAACTTTATATTACATTGGCAATGTGTCTTTTCAGAACTTTGGTCATTTTAAAAAGATGAAATTTTTTAACCATTTTTAAGTTTTAAGTGTTCATTGACCTAGAGACAATTTTTTTTTATCACAGTGAAAATTTAAGTAGGATCATTGTCTAATTCATCATTATTTTCTCTCATTCTTCTGTTTTTGGCATATCTGAATTGTTATCACCAAACTCCGTGTCACCTCTATATTTTAGTATTTTTGGTATTTATAGAGCTATGAGGTCCGTGTTTATATTTTTTCATATTTATGCATTTCTTTATTTTTTTCTTGGAGGGGTGGTGCACAAAGTCATTCAATTATCCCAGCACCATATGTTGAAAGATTCTCCTTTACTTGAAGGAAGCCACATTTATACTTTTGTAAAACTACATGTATGCCAACAAAAACAAAAACAAATTATTTGACATAGATATTATTTATATGTGTGTACACTTTGGGCTATTTGTTCTGTTTCCCTAACTTATGTGTTTGTTTTTCAACAATATTACACACAGAATATTGTATATTTTAAACCTTTAAGTAAAGTAACACAATTTGTCTGACTTTGTTCTTTTTATTTTATATTGAACAGTTTTTTGAACTTAGAAAATTTTCTACTTAAATTATTTATACAAATTAGTTAAGATATTGGCTCAGACTGTAATGAATCTTCTACTTAATTTGGGAAGAATTGATGTCTAAATAATATTGATTTTTCAAATCTGTGAATGTAGAGTCTCTCTCTCTCTTTTAAAATTATTTTTCTGATATTTCTTAACATATTTTTACCTACCAAAATTTTGAAGTTTTCTACTTGAGGATTCTGCTTACATCTTATTAGATTTTGGAACCCAAATTTTCAACTATGGTGCTTTTTTATTGTTATTTTAAATCATCATTCAGTGCTGGCACATAGGAAACTGTTTGCATATTGATAATAAAACCAGTGAACTTAGTACAACCTCATTTTCAAAAGCGTTTTTTATTTTTTTATTTTTCTATTTTATTTCTCTCTTTTTTTAACAATCATATTCACAAGCAAAGATAATATTACTTTTATTTTCTTTCCTTAATGCAGTTACTAATAATTCCTGTATGGTGTTAAATTTGAATATTGATAGAGGATATACTTGCCTTGTCTACAGTCTCAGGATCAGAGTATTCAATCTTATGTCATTAAATATGATGTTAATATAAGATTTTACATATATCCTTCATTAGATTAAAGAAATTGACTTCTATTCCTTGTATTTTGAAAAAAAAATTTTCATGAATATATAGAAACTAGATATTATCTGTTTAACATTTTTTCAAATATGAAAATTCTTTTTTATTTGTTCTTTTTAGGTATATATTAGAGTATATTTTGACATAGTATACATAATATACCTTATTCTAATTAGGATCCTGTTCTCATGATTGTATGTGATGTAGAGTTTTACAGATCATGTGTTTATACATAAATATAGGAAAGTAACATCTGATTTATTCTACTGTCTTTTCTATTCCCAGCCTCCATCCCCTCTCTTCATTCACCTTCATCTACTCCAGTGAACTTCTCTTCCTCCCACACTACTTGTTTTGTGTTAGCATTTTCATATCAAAGAGAATACATGGACTTTGGTTTGGGGGGATTGGCTTAGCACAATTGTCTCCATATCCATCCATTTACCATCAAAAGTTATGAAGTCATTCTATTCTTATGGATGAGTAATATTCTATTTTGTATATATATCACATTTTCTTTTTTCAGTCATCTTTTGAAGGGCAACTATGTTGGTTCCACAGCTTAACTTACAGATAAAACCAACCATGTTTTGTATTTCCTTTTTTATAACAATTTTACCTACTAATCAAACCTACTAATAAATATTTGACTATTCAATTTATTTATACTTGAGTAAGTTTTGGTAGTTTGGTTTTTCATGGAAGTGGTCTATTTCATCTCTTATCAAATTTGTATGAGAGACTTATTCAGTGTATTCCTTTATAATATTTTAATAGTCATATAATTAGTATTTGCAGCTCTTTCTTCCTTTCAGATATTGTTAGTACTGTTTCTACACAATATTTTTAACCTGTGTAAACCAAGAAAAAATTTAGACTCCAAACTCATTCAACTCCACAACAAAGTGTACTTCTGGTCATTGGTATCGGAAGTCCTTGAGAATGGCTGACATTTAGAAATATTTTTTCACCAAAAAATGCTACTCTATAAATTTTTGCTTTGTTATTTTAAAATTTACTTAATCTACATTATTATAATGAAGTATGAAAAGTTGGTTTAGGTATTTAACAACCATTATAAGATTATTTATAAGTAGATAATCTATTTCTGGTTTTCCCAAGGAATAAGTAAACAAATTAGGACTACAGCTCAGTTGTAAGTTATAGCCTGCCTTAGAAGATAAACATACTGCAAACTAGAAATAGTTGCGAGATATTAATACTAGAATTATATTTTTAATATAAAATTACTTAAAACTGATATATATGTATATACACTCTTAACTTTCATATATAGTGATATCTATTTGTTTTGTCTCATAGTGTCAATTATTAAATTTATGCATTTTACAGAGATGGTATGTGAAAGTATTCTGTTCATGAGTCAATTTAATGTTTTACTTTTCTGTGAATTTTCTTCAAAAGAATAAAATTATTTTTTGTAGGAAAAGGAAAAATATTTTTAGAAAAATAAAATTCCATTGGTGCAATGTAATATGAATATCTTTTAAAAATGAGGATCAATGAGAGTATATTTATATTCAGAAAAATGTAAAAAATATGTTATTCATAAAATCCTCTTTACTCATAGGTAAAATCTTATTTCAATCAATATTTGATATTAGAACAAATTGCCCCTCATTGAAACTGAATTATTTTAAAAAATGAATTATAGTGGTTAACAATCAGCCTTATTCTGAAGCATATATGTTAGATTCCTTAATACAGAAAACAAAGCTTTCACAAGTTAGTTTTGAAAGTTGTATACATTATAGATTGAAGGTATATTTAATATTTGATTCAGATAATCATCATTATAAATTCCATAACATAGCATATATGACAAATCTTTAGCACAAACTATCTCAACTTTTTACTTGTTTTGTTCAAGGTCAGAATTGTTGTTTAGCAGTATGTGCTTTATAAGTACATCTTTATTGCCATTCTTTTCACATCAATTTAAGTGACATCAAAGGTATCTATCTAGTCTTATCACCTGTCATTTTTATGGGGATTCTAGTTACCAAAGTGATTATTGTAAGATGATTTTTTTCCTAAGTGACCAAAATTTCTGGAAGTGCATTCCATTTATGTCTGAGTCATATATTCCAGAAAGGATTGGTTCTTGAATATAGGTTTATAACAGAGATAAATAGTTATCTTGAAAAATAGAAATAGCTTATATATCCTTGTAATTCCATAATTGTTTTTATTTTTAAAAATTTAATGAATTATGATTTATATGCAAAAATAATAATCTTTTTTACATTCACATTTTGGTGAATTTTAACAAACGTATGCATTCTGGTAGCCAACACTACTACCAGGATGAATATTGCCATAAACAAAAATTTCCCAGTACCATTTGCAATCAATACTCTTCCCTTTCCCTCAGACCCTGGCATTCACTGATTTGGTTTCCTTCTTTTTAGTTCTGAGATTTCAAGAATTTCTTGTGACTAGAGCCAGATGGCATGACATTCTTATTCCATTTTCTTGTTTATACAAAACTCTCAATAGCTATTCATTTTAGAGGGCAAGAAATATTTTTGGCTCATGATAAGTAACATTTCTATAGATATACCACATAGTATGCTAATCAATATACCCATTGATGAATACTTGTAATATTATGAGAATTTGTTAATTATGAAGAAATTAGCTGTATGTATTCATATACTGATTTTTGTGAGAACATATATTTTTAATTTTCTTTATGGATATAAATAAAAATGGAGTTACAGGGCCATAAACTAACTATATAATTAACTTTACAATGAACTAACAAAACTTTTGACAAGACGGCTGTGCCAATTTGGATTGCTGCCAGAAATAGAGATCTGATTGCTTTTATTGTATCCAGCCATTGGTTTCTATTGCTGTATGGATGTGAGGCACCTGCTTAAGTCAGGCTTTTTGTTGCTGTGATCAAAAAACTTGATAAGAAAAATTAAAGGAGGAAAATTTTATTAGCAGGCTCATGGTTTCAGAGGTCTCAGTCAATAGACAGCTCCATTCCTTGGGGCTGGAGGTGGAACTGAACATCATGGCAGAAGAGAGAGGTAACCACTCAGCTCAAGGAGGATGAAACATATGCCCCAAAGGCAAGCTCTTAGAGACTCACCTCATCCAACCAAACCCCACCAGCCTACAGTTACCACACATTTAATCCCTATCAGTGGATCACTTCACAGATTGGGTTAAGGCTTTCATAACCCAATCATTTATCTCTAAACCTTCTCACACATGAGCTTTTGGGGAGACATCGCACTAAAATGCTGAATATAAGTGGCCAGTGAAAACAGAATTTCCCTACTTCTGATTAGGGCAAAAGATAGGTCAGCCTGTTGTTTTTCCTCTAATGAGTGTAATGTTTGCTGTAGGGTTTTTAGATGTCCTTTAAGGAGTTTTAAGGACATTTGTTTCTCGACCTAACATGATAAGAATTTTATTATGAATTCATATAATATTTTGTCAAATTCTTGTTTGGTATATATAAAAGTTTAGTTGTTCTTTTTTTTTGAGGGGGGGTGTTCAAATGTTATTCTAACTACATATTATTGAAACAACCAGAATTGATCATGATCACTTACCTTTTGATAATTATTGAATTGAATCTGATGATTTTGTTATCTATGTTCATGAATACAATTATTTTGCAGTTTGATTTTACTGTTACAAATTTGCCTGGCATTGGTTTCAAGGTAATTCTGGTGTCACAAAATAAATTGATAGTGTTTACTAGTTGTCTATTTTCTTGGAAGATGGTGTATATAATACGTTTATTTTTTCCCATTTTCTAAAAATTAAACTGTAATGCCTTCAGGACCTCAAGTTTTCTTTGTAGAATAAGTTTGTTGATTCTTAAATATTTTAATAGATAGAAGAGGTATGAAGATATTCGATTTCTCTTTTAATAACTTTTGAAATTTGAAATTTGTTTTTTTCAAGAAATGAATCAATTTCACAGTCAAATTGAAATCCAATGCAATTCACACACAACAAATTGATTCTTAAAATGTAGTCCATGTCATTCCCTTATTATTCCCATAACATTTCCTTAAAATTATAACTTTCATTAATATATGTATAAATTTTACCGTTTCATTCACAATAGTAAGCACTGGAGTGTTCTCTATTATTAATTTATAACTTACTATGGTGAAATTTAGATGTATACAAATATGAATTTGTTTTTTTTTCATTTCAGTCAATTTTGTTTTATATATCTCAAAAATTTCTTGTTAAGTGCATGTAATATTTAAAATTTTCTTCAGGGTGGATTAACCCCCCATTTTTCATTATATGAATGTCCATCTTATTTACTTTCCTAAAGTATACATTGACATTAACAGGTTTCTTTTGGTTAGGATTTGTTTCAGTCAGTTTTTTTTTTGTTGTTGTTGTTTTTTTTTTTTTTTTTTTTTTTTTTGCTGCAGTTTCAAAAAACCTTAGAAGAACAATTAGAAGAGGAAAATTTTACTTTGGGACTGATGTTTTCAGAGGTCTCAGTCCATAGAGGGTTGACTCTTGTGTCCAGAATCCCAGGTAAGGCAGGATATTGTGGAAAAAGAGTGTGGCAGGGGAAAACAACTGAGAGCGTCCGGAAGGAGAAAGAGAGAAAGAGAGAGAGAGAGAGAGAGAGAGAGAGAGAGAGAGAGAGAGAGAAGAAGAAGAGGAGGAGGAGGAGGAGGAGGAGGAGGAGGAGGAGGAGAGAAGAAAAGAGAAGAGAAGAGAAGAGAAGAGAAGAGAAGAGAAGAGAAGAGAAGAGAAGAGAAGAGAAGAGAAGAGAAGAGAAGAGAAGAGAAGAGAAGAGAAGAGAAGAGAAGGAGAACTCACCTCACCATGGACAAAATGTAAGTCCCAAAGGCACACCCCCAGGGACTCACCTCCTTTAGCAACAAATAGTTAAACCCTATGGGGGGATTAATGCAGTTTAGTTTACAGCTCTCATAACCTATGGGGTCCTTTCACCTCTGAACTTTCTTGCTTTGTTGAATACATGAGCTTTGGGGGAACATCTAATAACTAAACCATAACAGGATTTTTAGAATGTTTGCTTCCATCCGTCTGATTTTAACTTCTTTTATACTGAAGGTACATATTTTATATTTTAAATCTTATGGGGAAAATACAGGTGACTTTATTTTTTAATCCAGTATTCAAATCCCTGGCTTTTAATTATGATAAACAACTAATTTTCATTGATGTGATTTTCAATATATTCATATATAAATATAGTTGTTTTTATTTTCTCTTTTGTATTTTTGCTTTTACTTTTTTAATGTCTTGTTTTAGGTTACTTCAAAATTTTTCAAAACCTCTTTTTGTATCTGTAATCAGTTCATGCTGCAGCTCTTTTTAAGTTACATCATGGTTTCTCAAGGGTTTATATAATATAAGCTTTAACTTATATCTTATGCCCAAATAATACTGTTTATGTCTGGCATAAGATTCCCACAGCAATATATTTCCAAATTATTTTTCTTACACTTACTGCTAATGTTGTCATATATTTCATTTTTGTTTTACAGAAATAAACTGCTTATTTATGTTTGTTATTTCTGTCTCAGTCATTTATATTTCAGGTTTAAATTTTAGAAAAATATTTTTATACATACCTGCATTTTTACTACTTCTAGTGCCTTTCTTTTCATATTTTCTCCCAATTTTATCATTCCATCTGTTGTCATACTTTATCAACTTGAAGAATTTCCTTACATATTTAATTGCAACATAGTTCTGCTACAAATAAATTATCACAACTTTTGTTACTTAAACAATTTCTTTATTACCTAGGCATAGTGTCATATGCCAGTTATCCCAACTACTCAGAATGCAGAAGCAGGGGGATTACAAGTTTGAAGCCAGTCTGTGCAATTTAAGGATATACTGTCTCAAAACAAGGATATATACCATAAAATGAGATGGAGGCCATAACTCAATGATAGCGTGCTTGCTATGGTAGGCCCTGGATTCAGTCCTTCCATTATTCCATTACTTATGGTATGTATCTTAGCAAAATGTATGATTATGGTTTGAAAAATTTGTCTTGGCTTTCCCTGTCTTCATAGCTTTCAAATTACTACTTCATTTCACTTAGCTTATATATATATAGAAATGGCATAGGTATGATTTTATTTTGACTTCTCTTTATTTATGCTTCTTATTTCTATAGTGACATTCAGGATTTTATTTTTATCTTTGGTTGTCCATAAGTTAACTATAATGTTGCCTAAGTATGCACATGTGTTTCAACTTCTTATGTTTTTTGTTATATATGCATTTTGAATCTAGCCTATCTCTCTCTTTCACCCATTAATTTTGGAACGTTCTTGGCTATTATCTCTTTGAATTTTCTTTTACTTTACTTCCAAAGGAAGATTGCTGGAGCATGATATTTGGTATTTTCACTTGTTATAAGAGAGAGCAATTCTTTGTTTTCCTTAAAACCTCAGGCTGGATTATGTGTCTCAAGTATGAGGCTCTCTCTATATTCTCATGTCTCCCATTGAGGGAAACAGTGCCTCAGTTATCTGCCTGCCACAGCATGTTGCATGGAAAATTTCCAGTTGCTCTTTCCTTTAGCCACAGATGTCTAATTTTGTCTTCTAGTGTTTTACCATAGAGGTTACTCTCCTCTTCCTAAGGTTTATGGGTTTTGTTTCTTGGTTCTTACATGTATTTTTGAAAGGTAATGGATCTTTCAGAGATAATGAATGTGAAATTTTTGTTATCCCATTCCACCACAGTAAAGGGTTTTCTTAAAATTATGAAGGGATCACATAGATAATATTTGGCTAATGTCCATTTGCTTGTCTGATAGTCTCTATTTACCTACACAGCTTATGGTCCTCCCTCTTGCTCTTACCTTTTTGTAAGTTACTAATGAAGATACATGGAAGTTAGGTTGTGTGTCACTGCCACCTTCCCTTCCTTCTGAGATGAGGAGATCCCAGAAATTTCCAAGAAGAACATACACTCATTTTGACTGTAAAGAATTGTTAAAATGTTAGCTGATTTATCTTATGCACTGGAACCATCCTCCTTTTTTTCCCCCTTACTTGTGTATCTAATTATGAAGCTTATTTTTAATTTCTTTTCTCTCAGACTGACTGCTGTTCTTTAGAAGTTAGTTTGTGTGCTTTGTGACCTCATCTCTCTAATAGACTAAAAATATATGAAATTTTGGGTAATCAGAGTTTTTTTTTTCTTTTTTTCCATTGTTAATACATACCTTGTCTTATATCAGCATATTCAGAGTGCAAGCACAGCTTCCCATGTCAGAGTGGTATGATTTTTTAGTCTGATACCTATAAAATAATGAGTCATGTATGACAGCTATAAAACTGAATATGGGTAATAAAAAGATGAACGTGCACACAGAGTACAGATAAAAAATTCACCTTCTTTATATACTTATATATTTTACAGAGTGAACTTTACCATCATAATCTAAACATAAAGAATCATGTGAACTATTGAATATCCACTTTATTTAAAAACTGACTTAATCATTTCCTTCAAAATATTTCTTGGTGCATTGCCAAAATCCATGAAATTAAGTATTGTAAAATATAGCAAGGGCCAGGGTTGTTGCTCAGTGTTAGAGTGCTTGCCTAGCATGCATGAGGCACTGAGTTAGATCCCTATAACCACCTAAGAAAAATAAAATAAAATAAAGGTATTGTTTTTTAGGGATTGGCTAGCTTCACTAAGCATAATCTGCTCTAGTGCCATCCATTTCCCTGCAAAATCCATGATTTTGTCATTTTTTAGTGCTGCGTAATATTCCATGGTGTATAAATTCCACATTTTTTTTATCCATTCATCTATTGAAGGGCATCTGGGTTGGTTCCACAGTCTAGCAATTGTGAATTGTGCCACTATGAACATCGATGTGGCAGTATTCCTGTAGTAAGCTCTTTTAAGGTCTTCAGGGAATAGTCCGAGAAGGGCAATAGCTGGGTCAAATGGTGGTTCCATTCCCAGCTTTCCCAGGAATCTCCATACTGCTTTCCAAATTGGCCGCACTAGTTTGCAGTCCCACCAGCAATGTACAAGTGTACCCTTTTCCCCACATCCTCGCCAGCACTTGTTGCTGTTTGACTTCATAATGGCTGCCAATCTTACTGGAGTGAGATGGTATCTTAGGGTGGTTTTGATTTGCATTTCTCTGACTGCTAAATGCCGAAGTCTGGCTTGGCACAAATCAGGAGCCACTTGTCAAAAGAAACTAACTTTATTTTTAGAACTACAAACGCCAAACAAAACAGCTCCTCAGGGAAAAAACCCTCAGAGCCCAACTGCCACCACCGGCTTCCACAAGCCTCTCACCCCCACACCAGCCTCCCAACCTCCCACAATCCTCCTGCTCTTGAGGCCGATTGGCTGGGTTGTGTGGGCACAGCCAAAGGGGCCCCTGAGCATCCAGCCTCAGGCTGATGCTCCGCTGGCAGCTGGGTTGAGAGGGCTCAACAGTGGCCCCAGCAACATCAAGCTGAGTTGGCTCCTCTGCGGTGATGTTCAGTTGGGGCTGTGTCTGTGCCCTTCAGACTGCTGGTGGGGCCACTGTGAGCCAATCATCAGCTGGCAGTCTGAAGGGCACAGAAACAGCCCAATGAACATCACCGCAGAGGAGCCAATCAGCTAGATGTTGCTGGGGCCACTGTGAGCCAATCATCAGCTGGCAGCTGGAAGTTTGCTGGCAGCTGGATCATCAGCCGGCAGCTGGAAGTTTGCTGGGGCCCCTTTGGCTGTGCCTCTCAACAGCTAAAGATGGTGAGCATTTTTTCATGTACTTGTTGATTGATTGTATGTCCTCCTCTGAGAAGTGTCTGTTCAGGTCTTTGGCCCATTTGTTGATTGGGTTATTTGTTTTCTTATTGTTTAATTTTTTGAGTTCTTTGTATACTCTGGATATTAGGGCTCTATCTGAAGTGTGAGGAGTAAAAATTTGTTCCCAAGATGTAGGCTCCCTAGTTACCCCTCTTATTGTTTCTCTTGCTGAGAAAAAACTTTTCAGTTTAAGTAAGTCCCATTTGTTGATTCTTGTTATTAACTCTTGTGCTATGGGTGTCCTGTTAAGGAATTTGGAACCCGACCCCACAATATGTAGATTGGAGCCAACTTTTTCTTCTATCAGACGCAGAGTCTCTGATTTGATATCTAACTCCTTGATCCACTTTGAGTTAACTTTTGTGCATGGCGAGAGGAGGGGATTCAGATTCATTTTGTTGCAAATGGATTTCCAGTTTTCCAGGCACCATTTGTTGAAGATGCTATCCCTCCTCCATTGCATGCTTTTAGCTCCTTTATCAAATATAAGATAGTTGTAGCTTTGTGGATTAGTCTCTGTGTCCTCTATTCTGTACCACTGGTCCACCTGCCTGTTTTGGTACCAGTACCATGCTGTCTTTGTTACTATTGCTCTGTAATATAGTTTGAAATCTGGTATCACTATACCGCCTGATTCACGCTTCCTGCTTAGAATTGCTTTTGCTATTCTGGGTCTTTTATTTTTCCATATGAATTTCATGATTGCTTAATCTATTTCTACAAGAAATGCCGTTGGGATTTTGATTGGGATTGCATTAAACCTATAGAGAACTTTTGGTAATATCACCATTTTGATGATGTTAGTTCTGCCTATCCATGAACAGGGTATATTTTTCCATCTTCTAAGATCTTATTCTACTTCTCTCTTTAGGGTTTTGTAGTTTTTATTGTATAGATCTTTCACCTCTTTTGTTAGGTTGATTCCCAAGTGGCACTAGAGCAGATTATGCTTAGTGAAGCTAGCCAATCCCTAAAAAACAAATACCAAATGTCTTCTTTGATATAATGAGAACAACCAAGAACAGAGCAGGGAGGAAGAGCAGGAAGAAAAGATCAACATTAAACAGATACACTAGGTGGGAGGGAAAGGGAGAGAAAAGGGAAATTGCATGGTAATGGAGGGAGACCCTCATTGTTATACAAAATCACCCATAAGAGGTTGCGAGGGGAACGGGTAAATAAACAAGGAGATAAATGAAATACAGTAGATGGGGTAGAGAGAGAAGATGGGAGCGGAGGGGAGGGAGGATAGTAGAAGATAGGAAAGGTAGAAGATAGGAAAGGTAGCAGAATACAACTGTTACTAATAGGGCATTATGTAAAAATGTGGATGTGTAACAGATGTGATTTTGCAATCTGTATTTGGGGTAAAAATGGGAGTTCATAACCAACTTGAATCTAATGTATGAAACATGATATGTCAAGAGCTTTGTAATGTTTTGAACAACCAATTAAAAAAAATAAAGGTATAGTGTCCATCTTAAAAAACAAACAAACAAAGATATAGCAAAACATAATTTGTTGGAATTAACTCTTAATATTTTTTATTATTACATAATTTTATGGTATAGCTGCAAAAAATGAACTAGTAGTACCACTGCCTTATATTTCACATGCAGTGGACCCTTGTTTTCCTTTCAGAATTGGTGGTAAAACCCAATGTGGAAACCAAAATTGTGGGTAAATATAAAATGGCATAGTACTTACATATGATCTATGAAAATCCTCCTGTATACTTTGAATCATCTCTAATATACTTACCTATTACAATGTAAATCTTGTCTAAATTATCATTATATTACATGTTTTTTTAAAGAATAATGACTAGAAAAATGTCTGTAGATGTTTGGTACAAATGTGTATATTATAAAAATATTTTCAATCCTTTGTTTGGATACAGAACTCATGGATATGGAAGGTTGACTATGCTCTTTCAGAAAGATAATTGTCTGCCATTGTGTAAGGAAAAGGTATTTTGGAACCTAGTGAGTTATTAATTGTAATTTGAAGTTCTACAAATGAATAAATAAAACATGGGTAAATAGGATAAACTGTGCAACAATTTAAACTTAAAAATCAGGCTAACTATGTACAATAATGTATTCAGAACCCAAAGCTTTTAACTAGCAGAGGTTTTTTCACTACCTCAACTCATGTAGAGCAGCAGTCCTTCTGCTGAATGTATCAAATTCTAAAAGATAATACTCAAGATCAAGAAGCTCTGGTTAATGGTGTGAAAATTCATTACTGGCAATATTTCCATCACTGGATTCAGTTCTGTATTTCTTAGAAAAATCATTTTACTGAAAGTATCTACTTTAATTACCTATTAAAATAATTTTGAGTGTTTTATTATATTAAAACCAACCTATTTAAAGAGTAAGTCACCTACCTAATAGTCACTACAACTCTAGGTATAATTTTAATTAGAAGACAGAAATATAGAGTAATCAATAAATAAAACACATCAGTAGATGCACTGATAGAAACATATCCTTAATCTACTCTTACATTTTTATTCACTTTTTCATACACAGTTCACCAGTTTAAAGTTATTTATATTGTTCTCATAAAATATTAAGACTTTATTCTTAAAAATATTTCATATATCTATTTCAAGCTGATGAGAAATAGCATCTAGATAGTTTTTTTATACCTTATCATATTTTTAACTACAAGGGATTCACTTAGCTATTCAGATAGACTAAGACCAATTTATTTATGATGTTATAAAGTTAAAATAAATGGAACATTAAAGCAAATATAGGGCTTGCCATCTCCAAAATTATGACTTTTAGGATTGAATAACCCATATATGTTTTTTAAAAATAACTTTTCTGACTAAACTGCCTACATCAAACACTTTTGAAATACCATTCTAAATTTACTCTATGAAGCCTATTGTCAAAGGTGGACCCTTTATTATTAGAAAATAAAGTATAATATTTAACTGTCTGTCTCCATATGACTATCTTCCTAACATTCCTGTAGTTTTGTGAAACACTTGCTATTATGGCCATTTGGGGGTTATTGGAATACCCAAAGGGAAGATATCCATATGTCTGTATTCCTTTTGCTATAAGAATTTGTACCTCACTTTATTTGTCCCAGTATATTGTATGTTGCGAGGCTCATTCAATTTGGGGTTCATTGTCAGCCATAATTCATTCTCTAGACTGTGTCTAAATACCTATTTAAGTGATTGCCAGGTCCATAAGTAATTTGACCATGAGGTGTCATGCAAGAGAACCATAACTGTTTTGAAGGAATGAAGAAACCATGAATCTTTAAGTGTTACAGAACAGTTGTGATCAGTGTTGTTCATTCAAATATTAAGCTTATGGAAGCGGGTGTTGGGATGAAGTTCAGAAAAAAAAATTAATCAAATTGAGAAGCTAATTAAGCAACTAGAAAGAAAGAGCTGCAAAAACGAGATTCTAATTTTAAAAGAACTATACTATGTATAAGTACAGTGTGAAAAAATGTGTTCTCCACCAAAAGTACATATTGATTTGAACTCAAGCCAGGAATGCACTCACACATTTGATGACTTATTTATTTAGTTTGAAAAATAAATATGCTTCAAACCACATCTAGGTTTTAGAAGTTTAACTCAATAAGGCAGACATGGCAAAACTTATAGAATAACTTTTAGAGAGTATACTTTAACTTTCAAACATGTTATTATAGTACTTGTGATAGAACAGATTTTAAGCCTCGGTGACATTTCATTTCAGAGGGCGTAGAGCAATATGGGTTTAAATTATTAATGATACCAATAGTTGAGTTTCATTTCATTTGTAAAACTGGAAGGTTGGATTACATAATATCATCATCATTTTTTTTGTCTCCATTAATGGTGTTGCATCTTCTGGAGACCATAGAAGTGTATCTGTCCATCTGCAGAACCATAATAAGATACTTATACAGAATTACAAGTTCTTGGTGCCCATATATGACTTAAGAAGAGAGAAATCTACAGATAGCAAAGTAAATTTTTCATAAACTTAGTATCTCAATAGAGATTTCTGAGATCCAGTAACTTACAGAGATATCTTTTTTCTCTAAATCTGACTAATATTACATAATTTCAATTACCCAAAAAAATCAATATCAGTGCTTATATTCACCAGATAATTTCAAGATGAATTGATTCATTTTCATGATCAGAGATAAAGTGTTGCTTTGTAATTTTACTTAGAAAATAAATAATAGATAGTAGTAATTACAAAGCGAGGAGTGTAGAAATGAGAATGTCACTAAGTTATATAGCGCATGTCTAGCATGTGTGAAGCTGTGTGTTCACTCCCCAGAACAAGTAAAAAAAAGTGGAAAATATAATGTGACTTGACGAATTGAGAAAGAAAAATAGGAATAAACTAGCATAGGTTGTACAGTGAAAAGGAAACTGACTCTTGTTCCTTATTGTCACTTTTCTCTCATAACATAGTTATATTTACACAGGTAAGATAATTTTAGATATATTGAACTTGAAGTAGTACAGGTAATTTAGTACAAGCTCTCTATGCAGAGAGAGTTGTTTGAAAACTATTGGTACAGAGCTGGTGGTGGAAGTTATTAAAATAATTATATTCACTTTATTATTATCAAAGAAAGTTATGTATCTATCTTCTGGTTACTCCTTTCTATCTATGCAAAAGTCTTTGATATTCTGTAAATGCACCAGAAACGGCATTATTTTAAGACTTTTGCATTTTCTACTTTCCCCCAAATATCCTTGAGATATTTGTCTGGTTAATTCTATTAAGTTTTTCAGTTCTCTGCACCTATTACTCACTAAATGAATGACACACAAGGATCACCTTTAATAAAGTGTTATGTAACACTTTCATAATGGCAGTATGAGCAGCTCCATAGATCCTTTATATAGCCAAACAACAATAACTTATGAAAATTATTTTAAAATAAACCCATTTCAAGTCTTTGAAAATTGTACAGAGATAGGTAACAGAGTACAATAAATGAAGAGACATTCATGGTTTTAAAAAAACAAAACAAAAAACAAACAACTAATTTTTAGTAAAAACAGTCCATGCCATTTGGATCAAGATCACTTCCTCCCCATCCTCAAGATTATTGTGATAGACATACAAGAAGTAGAGGAACACAGAGATGTCTCCCCTTTAAGCACCAAGATCTACTTCAGGAAAGAGTGGTGTAAAAATGTGGACATCCATTCCTTCAACCAGGACAGAAGCTCTGCCTCACTGATTGCTCACTGAAAATATTGCACCCTTGGTCACTTAT